>NC_092562.1:32316553-32564002 GCF_037975245.1 Apostichopus japonicus | reverse complement strand
CTAACCCTAACCCTAACCCTAACCCTAACCCTAACCCTAACCCTAACCCTAACCCTAACCCTAACCTAACCCTAACCCTAACCCTAACCCTAACCCTAACCCTAACCCCTAACCCTAACCCTAACCCTAACCCTAAACCCTAACCCTAACCCTAACCCTAACCTAACCCTAACCCCTAACCCTAACCCTAACCCTAACCCTAACCCTAACCTAACCCCTAACCTAACACCCTAACCCTAACCCTAACCCTAACCCTAACCCTAACCCTAACCCTAACCCTAACCCTAACCCTAACCCCTAACCCTAACCCTAACCCTAACCCTAACCCTAACCCTAACCCTAACCCTAACCCTAACCCTAACCCTAACCCTAACCCTAACCCTAACCCTAACCCTAACCCTAACCCTAACCCTAACCCTAACCCTAACCCTAACCCTAACCCTAACCCTAACCCTAACCCTAACCCTAACCCTAACCCTAACCCTAACCCTAACCCTAACCCTAACCCTAACCCTAACCCTAACCCTAACCCTAACCCTAACCCTAACCCTAACCCTAACCCTAACCCTAACCCTAACCCTAACCCTAACCCTAACCCTAACCCTAACCCTAACCCTAACCCTAACCCTAACCCTAACCCTAACCCTAACCCTAACCCTAACCCTAACCCTAACCCTAACCCTAACCCTAACCCTAACCCTAACCCTAACCCTAACCCTAACCCTAACCCTAACCCTAACCCTAACCCTAACCCTAACCCTAACCCTAACCCTAACCCTAACCCTAACCCTAACCCTAACCCTAACCCTAACCCTAACCCTAACCCTAACCCTAACCCTAACCCTAACCCTAACCCTAACCCTAACCCTAACCCTAACCCTAACCCTAACCCTAACCCTAACCCTAACCCTAACCCTAACCCTAACCCTAACCCTAACCCTAACCCTAACCCTAACCCTAACCCTAACCCTAACCCTAACCCTAACCCTAACCCTAACCCTAACCCTAACCCTAACCCTAACCCTAACCCTAACCCTAACCCTAACCCTAACCCTAACCCTAACCCTAACCCTAACCCTAACCCTAACCCTAACCCTAACCCTAACCCTAACCCTAACCCTAACCCTAACCCTAACCCTAACCCTAACCCTAACCCTAACCCTAACCCTAACCCTAACCCTAACCCTAACCCTAACCCTAACCCTAACCCTAACCCTAACCCTAACCCTAACCCTAACCCTAACCCTAACCCTAACCCTAACCCTAACCCTAACCCTAACCCTAACCCTAACCCTAACCCTAACCCTAACCCTAACCCTAACCCTAACCCTAACCCTAACCCTAACCCTAACCCTAACCCTAACCCTAACCCTAACCCTAACCCTAACCCTAACCCTAACCCTAACCCTAACCCTAACCCTAACCCTAACCCTAACCCTAACCCTAACCCTAACCCTAACCCTAACCCTAACCCTAACCCTAACCCTAACCCTAACCCTAACCCTAACCCTAACCCTAACCCTAACCCTAACCCTAACCCTAACCCTAACCCTAACCCTAACCCTAACCCTAACCCTAACCCTAACCCTAACCCTAACCCTAACCCTAACCCTAACCCTAACCCTAACCCTAACCCTAACCCTAACCCTAACCCTAACCCTAACCCTAACCCTAACCCTAACCCTAACCCTAACCCTAACCCTAACCCTAACCCTAACCCTAACCCTAACCCTAACCCTAACCCTAACCCTAACCCTAACCCTAACCCTAACCCTAACCCTAACCCTAACCCTAACCCTAACCCTAACCCTAACCCTAACCCTAACCCTAACCCTAACCCTAACCCTAACCCTAACCCTAACCCTAACCCTAACCCTAACCCTAACCCTAACCCTAACCCTAACCCTAACCCTAACCCTAACCCTAACCCTAACCCTAACCCTAACCCTAACCCTAACCCTAACCCTAACCCTAACCCTAACCCTAACCCTAACCCTAACCCTAACCCTAACCCTAACCCTAACCCTAACCCTAACCCTAACCCTAACCCTAACCCTAACCCTAACCCTAACCCTAACCCTAACCCTAACCCTAACCCTAACCCTAACCCTAACCCTAACCCTAACCCTAACCCTAACCCTAACCCTAACCCTAACCCTAACCCTAACCCTAACCCTAACCCTAACCCTAACCCTAACCCTAACCCTAACCCTAACCCTAACCCTAACCCTAACCCTAACCCTAACCCTAACCCTAACCCTAACCCTAACCCTAACCCTAACCCTAACCCTAACCCTAACCCTAACCCTAACCCTAACCCTAACCCTAACCCTAACCCTAACCCTAACCCTAACCCTAACCCTAACCCTAACCCTAACCCTAACCCTAACCCTAACCCTAACCCTAACCCTAACCCTAACCCTAACCCTAACCCTAACCCTAACCCTAACCCTAACCCTAACCCTAACCCTAACCCTAACCCTAACCCTAACCCTAACCCTAACCCTAACCCTAACCCTAACCCTAACCCTAACCCTAACCCTAACCCTAACCCTAACCCTAACCCTAACCCTAACCCTAACCCTAACCCTAACCCTAACCCTAACCCTAACCCTAACCCTAACCCTAACCCTAACCCTAACCCTAACCCTAACCCTAACCCTAACCCTAACCCTAACCCTAACCCTAACCCTAACCCTAACCCTAACCCTAACCCTAACCCTAACCCTAACCCTAACCCTAACCCTAACCCTAACCCTAACCCTAACCCTAACCCTAACCCTAACCCTAACCCTAACCCTAACCCTAACCCTAACCCTAACCCTAACCCTAACCCTAACCCTAACCCTAACCCTAACCCTAACCCTAACCCTAACCCTAACCCTAACCCTAACCCTAACCCTAACCCTAACCCTAACCCTAACCCTAACCCTAACCCTAACCCTAACCCTAACCCTAACCCTAACCCTAACCCTAACCCTAACCCTAACCCTAACCCTAACCCTAACCCTAACCCTAACCCTAACCCTAACCCTAACCCTAACCCTAACCCTAACCCTAACCCTAACCCTAACCCTAACCCTAACCCTAACCCTAACCCTAACCCTAACCCTAACCCTAACCCTAACCCTAACCCTAACCCTAACCCTAACCCTAACCCTAACCCTAACCCTAACCCTAACCCTAACCCTAACCCTAACCCTAACCCTAACCCTAACCCTAACCCTAACCCTAACCCTAACCCTAACCCTAACCCTAACCCTAACCCTAACCCTAACCCTAACCCTAACCCTAACCCTAACCCTAACCCTAACCCTAACCCTAACCCTAACCCTAACCCTAACCCTAACCCTAACCCTAACCCTAACCCTAACCCTAACCCTAACCCTAACCCTAACCCTAACCCTAACCCTAACCCTAACCCTAACCCTAACCCTAACCCTAACCCTAACCCTAACCCTAACCCTAACCCTAACCCTAACCCTAACCCTAACCCTAACCCTAACCCTAACCCTAACCCTAACCCTAACCCTAACCCTAACCCTAACCCTAACCCTAACCCTAACCCTAACCCTAACCCTAACCCTAACCCTAACCCTAACCCTAACCCTAACCCTAACCCTAACCCTAACCCTAACCCTAACCCTAACCCTAACCCTAACCCTAACCCTAACCCTAACCCTAACCCTAACCCTAACCCTAACCCTAACCCTAACCCTAACCCTAACCCTAACCCTAACCCTAACCCTAACCCTAACCCTAACCCTAACCCTAACCCTAACCCTAACCCTAACCCTAACCCTAACCCTAACCCTAACCCTAACCCTAACCCTAACCCTAACCCTAACCCTAACCCTAACCCTAACCCTAACCCTAACCCTAACCCTAACCCTAACCCTAACCCTAACCCTAACCCTAACCCTAACCCTAACCCTAACCCTAACCCTAACCCTAACCCTAACCCTAACCCTAACCCTAACCCTAACCCTAACCCTAACCCTAACCCTAACCCTAACCCTAACCCTAACCCTAACCCTAACCCTAACCCTAACCCTAACCCTAACCCTAACCCTAACCCTAACCCTAACCCTAACCCTAACCCTAACCCTAACCCTAACCCTAACCCTAACCCTAACCCTAACCCTAACCCTAACCCTAACCCTAACCCTAACCCTAACCCTAACCCTAACCCTAACCCTAACCCTAACCCTAACCCTAACCCTAACCCTAACCCTAACCCTAACCCTAACCCTAACCCTAACCCTAACCCTAACCCTAACCCTAACCCTAACCCTAACCCTAACCCTAACCCTAACCCTAACCCTAACCCTAACCCTAACCCTAACCCTAACCCTAACCCTAACCCTAACCCTAACCCTAACCCTAACCCTAACCCTAACCCTAACCCTAACCCTAACCCTAACCCTAACCCTAACCCTAACCCTAACCCTAACCCTAACCCTAACCCTAACCCTAACCCTAACCCTAACCCTAACCCTAACCCTAACCCTAACCCTAACCCTAACCCTAACCCTAACCCTAACCCTAACCCTAACCCTAACCCTAACCCTAACCCTAACCCTAACCCTAACCCTAACCCTAACCCTAACCCTAACCCTAACCCTAACCCTAACCCTAACCCTAACCCTAACCCTAACCCTAACCCTAACCCTAACCCTAACCCTAACCCTAACCCTAACCCTAACCCTAACCCTAACCCTAACCCTAACCCTAACCCTAACCCTAACCCTAACCCTAACCCTAACCCTAACCCTAACCCTAACCCTAACCCTAACCCTAACCCTAACCCTAACCCTAACCCTAACCCTAACCCTAACCCTAACCCTAACCCTAACCCTAACCCTAACCCTAACCCTAACCCTAACCCTAACCCTAACCCTAACCCTAACCCTAACCCTAACCCTAACCCTAACCCTAACCCTAACCCTAACCCTAACCCTAACCCTAACCCTAACCCTAACCCTAACCCTAACCCTAACCCTAACCCTAACCCTAACCCTAACCCTAACCCTAACCCTAACCCTAACCCTAACCCTAACCCTAACCCTAACCCTAACCCTAACCCTAACCCTAACCCTAACCCTAACCCTAACCCTAACCCTAACCCTAACCCTAACCCTAACCCTAACCCTAACCCTAACCCTAACCCTAACCCTAACCCTAACCCTAACCCTAACCCTAACCCTAACCCTAACCCTAACCCTAACCCTAACCCTAACCCTAACCCTAACCCTAACCCTAACCCTAACCCTAACCCTAACCCTAACCCTAACCCTAACCCTAACCCTAACCCTAACCCTAACCCTAACCCTAACCCTAACCCTAACCCTAACCCTAACCCTAACCCTAACCCTAACCCTAACCCTAACCCTAACCCTAACCCTAACCCTAACCCTAACCCTAACCCTAACCCTAACCCTAACCCTAACCCTAACCCTAACCCTAACCCTAACCCTAACCCTAACCCTAACCCTAACCCTAACCCTAACCCTAACCCTAACCCTAACCCTAACCCTAACCCTAACCCTAACCCTAACCCTAACCCTAACCCTAACCCTAACCCTAACCCTAACCCTAACCCTAACCCTAACCCTAACCCTAACCCTAACCCTAACCCTAACCCTAACCCTAACCCTAACCCTAACCCTAACCCTAACCCTAACCCTAACCCTAACCCTAACCCTAACCCTAACCCTAACCCTAACCCTAACCCTAACCCTAACCCTAACCCTAACCCTAACCCTAACCCTAACCCTAACCCTAACCCTAACCCTAACCCTAACCCTAACCCTAACCCTAACCCTAACCCTAACCCTAACCCTAACCCTAACCCTAACCCTAACCCTAACCCTAACCCTAACCCTAACCCTAACCCTAACCCTAACCCTAACCCTAACCCTAACCCTAACCCTAACCCTAACCCTAACCCTAACCCTAACCCTAACCCTAACCCTAACCCTAACCCTAACCCTAACCCTAACCCTAACCCTAACCCTAACCCTAACCCTAACCCTAACCCTAACCCTAACCCTAACCCTAACCCTAACCCTAACCCTAACCCTAACCCTAACCCTAACCCTAACCCTAACCCTAACCCTAACCCTAACCCTAACCCTAACCCTAACCCTAACCCTAACCCTAACCCTAACCCTAACCCTAACCCTAACCCTAACCCTAACCCTAACCCTAACCCTAACCCTAACCCTAACCCTAACCCTAACCCTAACCCTAACCCTAACCCTAACCCTAACCCTAACCCTAACCCTAACCCTAACCCTAACCCTAACCCTAACCCTAACCCTAACCCTAACCCTAACCCTAACCCTAACCCTAACCCTAACCCTAACCCTAACCCTAACCCTAACCCTAACCCTAACCCTAACCCTAACCCTAACCCTAACCCTAACCCTAACCCTAACCCTAACCCTAACCCTAACCCTAACCCTAACCCTAACCCTAACCCTAACCCTAACCCTAACCCTAACCCTAACCCTAACCCTAACCCTAACCCTAACCCTAACCCTAACCCTAACCCTAACCCTAACCCTAACCCTAACCCTAACCCTAACCCTAACCCTAACCCTAACCCTAACCCTAACCCTAACCCTAACCCTAACCCTAACCCTAACCCTAACCCTAACCCTAACCCTAACCCTAACCCTAACCCTAACCCTAACCCTAACCCTAACCCTAACCCTAACCCTAACCCTAACCCTAACCCTAACCCTAACCCTAACCCTAACCCTAACCCTAACCCTAACCCTAACCCTAACCCTAACCCTAACCCTAACCCTAACCCTAACCCTAACCCTAACCCTAACCCTAACCCTAACCCTAACCCTAACCCTAACCCTAACCCTAACCCTAACCCTAACCCTAACCCTAACCCTAACCCTAACCCTAACCCTAACCCTAACCCTAACCCTAACCCTAACCCTAACCCTAACCCTAACCCTAACCCTAACCCTAACCCTAACCCTAACCCTAACCCTAACCCTAACCCTAACCCTAACCCTAACCCTAACCCTAACCCTAACCCTAACCCTAACCCTAACCCTAACCCTAACCCTAACCCTAACCCTAACCCTAACCCTAACCCTAACCCTAACCCTAACCCTAACCCTAACCCTAACCCTAACCCTAACCCTAACCCTAACCCTAACCCTAACCCTAACCCTAACCCTAACCCTAACCCTAACCCTAACCCTAACCCTAACCCTAACCCTAACCCTAACCCTAACCCTAACCCTAACCCTAACCCTAACCCTAACCCTAACCCTAACCCTAACCCTAACCCTAACCCTAACCCTAACCCTAACCCTAACCCTAACCCTAACCCTAACCCTAACCCTAACCCTAACCCTAACCCTAACCCTAACCCTAACCCTAACCCTAACCCTAACCCTAACCCTAACCCTAACCCTAACCCTAACCCTAACCCTAACCCTAACCCTAACCCTAACCCTAACCCTAACCCTAACCCTAACCCTAACCCTAACCCTAACCCTAACCCTAACCCTAACCCTAACCCTAACCCTAACCCTAACCCTAACCCTAACCCTAACCCTAACCCTAACCCTAACCCTAACCCTAACCCTAACCCTAACCCTAACCCTAACCCTAACCCTAACCCTAACCCTAACCCTAACCCTAACCCTAACCCTAACCCTAACCCTAACCCTAACCCTAACCCTAACCCTAACCCTAACCCTAACCCTAACCCTAACCCTAACCCTAACCCTAACCCTAACCCTAACCCTAACCCTAACCCTAACCCTAACCCTAACCCTAACCCTAACCCTAACCCTAACCCTAACCCTAACCCTAACCCTAACCCTAACCCTAACCCTAACCCTAACCCTAACCCTAACCCTAACCCTAACCCTAACCCTAACCCTAACCCTAACCCTAACCCTAACCCTAACCCTAACCCTAACCCTAACCCTAACCCTAACCCTAACCCTAACCCTAACCCTAACCCTAACCCTAACCCTAACCCTAACCCTAACCCTAACCCTAACCCTAACCCTAACCCTAACCCTAACCCTAACCCTAACCCTAACCCTAACCCTAACCCTAACCCTAACCCTAACCCTAACCCTAACCCTAACCCTAACCCTAACCCTAACCCTAACCCTAACCCTAACCCTAACCCTAACCCTAACCCTAACCCTAACCCTAACCCTAACCCTAACCCTAACCCTAACCCTAACCCTAACCCTAACCCTAACCCTAACCCTAACCCTAACCCTAACCCTAACCCTAACCCTAACCCTAACCCTAACCCTAACCCTAACCCTAACCCTAACCCTAACCCTAACCCTAACCCTAACCCTAACCCTAACCCTAACCCTAACCCTAACCCTAACCCTAACCCTAACCCTAACCCTAACCCTAACCCTAACCCTAACCCTAACCCTAACCCTAACCCTAACCCTAACCCTAACCCTAACCCTAACCCTAACCCTAACCCTAACCCTAACCCTAACCCTAACCCTAACCCTAACCCTAACCCTAACCCTAACCCTAACCCTAACCCTAACCCTAACCCTAACCCTAACCCTAACCCTAACCCTAACCCTAACCCTAACCCTAACCCTAACCCTAACCCTAACCCTAACCCTAACCCTAACCCTAACCCTAACCCTAACCCTAACCCTAACCCTAACCCTAACCCTAACCCTAACCCTAACCCTAACCCTAACCCTAACCCTAACCCTAACCCTAACCCTAACCCTAACCCTAACCCTAACCCTAACCCTAACCCTAACCCTAACCCTAACCCTAACCCTAACCCTAACCCTAACCCTAACCCTAACCCTAACCCTAACCCTAACCCTAACCCTAACCCTAACCCTAACCCTAACCCTAACCCTAACCCTAACCCTAACCCTAACCCTAACCCTAACCCTAACCCTAACCCTAACCCTAACCCTAACCCTAACCCTAACCCTAACCCTAACCCTAACCCTAACCCTAACCCTAACCCTAACCCTAACCCTAACCCTAACCCTAACCCTAACCCTAACCCTAACCCTAACCCTAACCCTAACCCTAACCCTAACCCTAACCCTAACCCTAACCCTAACCCTAACCCTAACCCTAACCCTAACCCTAACCCTAACCCTAACCCTAACCCTAACCCTAACCCTAACCCTAACCCTAACCCTAACCCTAACCCTAACCCTAACCCTAACCCTAACCCTAACCCTAACCCTAACCCTAACCCTAACCCTAACCCTAACCCTAACCCTAACCCTAACCCTAACCCTAACCCTAACCCTAACCCTAACCCTAACCCTAACCCTAACCCTAACCCTAACCCTAACCCTAACCCTAACCCTAACCCTAACCCTAACCCTAACCCTAACCCTAACCCTAACCCTAACCCTAACCCTAACCCTAACCCTAACCCTAACCCTAACCCTAACCCTAACCCTAACCCTAACCCTAACCCTAACCCTAACCCTAACCCTAACCCTAACCCTAACCCTAACCCTAACCCTAACCCTAACCCTAACCCTAACCCTAACCCTAACCCTAACCCTAACCCTAACCCTAACCCTAACCCTAACCCTAACCCTAACCCTAACCCTAACCCTAACCCTAACCCTAACCCTAACCCTAACCCTAACCCTAACCCTAACCCTAACCCTAACCCTAACCCTAACCCTAACCCTAACCCTAACCCTAACCCTAACCCTAACCCTAACCCTAACCCTAACCCTAACCCTAACCCTAACCCTAACCCTAACCCTAACCCTAACCCTAACCCTAACCCTAACCCTAACCCTAACCCTAACCCTAACCCTAACCCTAACCCTAACCCTAACCCTAACCCTAACCCTAACCCTAACCCTAACCCTAACCCTAACCCTAACCCTAACCCTAACCCTAACCCTAACCCTAACCCTAACCCTAACCCTAACCCTAACCCTAACCCTAACCCTAACCCTAACCCTAACCCTAACCCTAACCCTAACCCTAACCCTAACCCTAACCCTAACCCTAACCCTAACCCTAACCCTAACCCTAACCCTAACCCTAACCCTAACCCTAACCCTAACCCTAACCCTAACCCTAACCCTAACCCTAACCCTAACCCTAACCCTAACCCTAACCCTAACCCTAACCCTAACCCTAACCCTAACCCTAACCCTAACCCTAACCCTAACCCTAACCCTAACCCTAACCCTAACCCTAACCCTAACCCTAACCCTAACCCTAACCCTAACCCTAACCCTAACCCTAACCCTAACCCTAACCCTAACCCTAACCCTAACCCTAACCCTAACCCTAACCCTAACCCTAACCCTAACCCTAACCCTAACCCTAACCCTAACCCTAACCCTAACCCTAACCCTAACCCTAACCCTAACCCTAACCCTAACCCTAACCCTAACCCTAACCCTAACCCTAACCCTAACCCTAACCCTAACCCTAACCCTAACCCTAACCCTAACCCTAACCCTAACCCTAACCCTAACCCTAACCCTAACCCTAACCCTAACCCTAACCCTAACCCTAACCCTAACCCTAACCCTAACCCTAACCCTAACCCTAACCCTAACCCTAACCCTAACCCTAACCCTAACCCTAACCCTAACCCTAACCCTAACCCTAACCCTAACCCTAACCCTAACCCTAACCCTAACCCTAACCCTAACCCTAACCCTAACCCTAACCCTAACCCTAACCCTAACCCTAACCCTAACCCTAACCCTAACCCTAACCCTAACCCTAACCCTAACCCTAACCCTAACCCTAACCCTAACCCTAACCCTAACCCTAACCCTAACCCTAACCCTAACCCTAACCCTAACCCTAACCCTAACCCTAACCCTAACCCTAACCCTAACCCTAACCCTAACCCTAACCCTAACCCTAACCCTAACCCTAACCCTAACCCTAACCCTAACCCTAACCCTAACCCTAACCCTAACCCTAACCCTAACCCTAACCCTAACCCTAACCCTAACCCTAACCCTAACCCTAACCCTAACCCTAACCCTAACCCTAACCCTAACCCTAACCCTAACCCTAACCCTAACCCTAACCCTAACCCTAACCCTAACCCTAACCCTAACCCTACTAACCCTAACCCTAACCCTAACCCTAACCCTAACCCTAACCCTAACCCTAACCCTAATTAGGACCAATGCCCTCTTGGGACGTCAAAATGCCCACTTGGGACGTGATGGGTCCGAACGTAACTTTTTTTTTTCGTCATTCTCACCCCCACGGGACCCCCCTGGGGGGGTTAAAAAAAAATATTTGGGGGGGTGCCAAAATTTTTTTTTTTTTTCACAACATGCGTCTGCACGAGTAGAGTGACCAGAAGCGAAAAATTTTTGAAAAAAGTTGACCGGAAGTGACCAAAAAATTATGTTATGTAATAGGTGCCTACGTCCCAAGAGGGCACTTTCACGTCCCGGGTGTCCATTTTTTGGGGTCGATCTCGGAAAGTTGGGCATCGGGAAGTCCAATATTTGGTCAAAGGGTTGAACTGTTGTCACTGTACACCCACCCACACTTCCGGTCAGTTTGGGTCACATGACTTTTTATTACAGCCATAAAATGCAGTTGACTTAATATATTACCTCATTGTTTCATTTTTGAAAATGACTACCCCTAGGGTTATGGTCGAAAATCGTAAACTTTGACCTTTGACCTCCAAATTTCTTGTGGATGTTAAGGCTCAATAGGGCACTGACATATGCAAAGGGCAAGTATATATCACTTCCGGTTAATGTGTTATAGGGGGTCAAAGGTCAAAAATGTCGTTCCTTCAAAAAAAGGTCAAAAATCGTGAGAGTGACCGATTTCCACGAAACTTGCAACGATGACCTGTGAGGTCATAAGGAATGGTCACCTGAAAAATTTCGGCCATGAGGTCATCGGGTCAAAGGTCAATCAGAGGTCAAAAATTTAGTTCATCATTTTTTATTAGTTTTTATTGGATATCATAAGTCGGACCACCGAAAATGGTCTAAAAGTTTTTTTTTTGACCTAAGGTCATACCAATCCAAGATGGCTGCCACTCAAAGTTAACCCCAACCCCTAGCTTTGGCTAGGGTTAGCTTGGGGTTAGCATATTCGACTCCTGTGTGTACACGATATGGTTTTTCGGGACACAAATTGGTGTCGTGATGTAACTCGATGCGTACTATCACGTGATTATCTTAAACTTGTTTCAAGTCGTTTACTTTCTGAATGAGGGCGCTGTAAAGTTTTACCTAGGGGTCCGTTTCTGAGACGGGAGGAATAAGCTATCGACCTGTAACTCACACCGAAGACTTATCACTTGAGCCTGTACAAAATAAGTTCCGCTTTTGACCCTTTTTTATTCTGACCGGAAGTGACGTCACAAAACACAATATCATCGATTATTACAAAATTCGATATTTGATTACCTTTTGAATAGCAGCAAAAATATGTCGCGACATGTTCTATCGACTCTGTGAATTTAAAAAAATTTCATCAATGTTTGACAAAATGGCGGCCAAAATAAAATATTAATAAGATAATATTTAACAAAAGTATAAAAAAATAATCAAAGACCGGAATTAGATTAAACGACATTTATATAATCTCTAATTATTAGTTTTAACTAAATCTGAAATTTCGAGCAAATTGGGTGAATTTGAATTTTTCGCCGAAAATAGCGCCACCACCCGATGACGTCAGAAAATAAAAATCGCGCGAAATACATGAAAATATTGTTCCAGATAGTATCGGACATGCCGAATCCATTAGTGCTATTTTTGGAACGATCGAATGTTCCGTTCTTGAGATATGGGTACAGATGAGTCAAAAAGTGGGTCGATGTGACGTCACGCTACAGCAAAACCGGGCATCCGGTGGAAACGGGACATCCGGTAATTAAAGATCACAGATAGGGCTATCCATCGATTATAACTTTGCCTGATTTCCATTTGACCTAAGGTATTAAAAAAGCTGCTCGAATGTTGACCTCGGCGCTGGCGTCCTTGTTTAGGGTTATCATAGCTGCTACCGGTGAAAAACACCTATTTTGGGGGGGACCTCAAAAACGTATAGACTATACCCCCTTCCCGAAAATTAATGCTACCGTATGAGTTGTCTACACGTAGCTACGACTCTTGTCTCCCACATAACCAAAATTCAGCTCCGTCACATACCCTCGGTGGAAAGGAAGGGGTACCGAAAAGAGGTACTTTTTTAACTTTTCAAGACAAAAACACCTATTTTTGGCGCAGATAGAAATCATATATACAAAGAGCCTTTTCCGGTCATATAATTACACGAAATTGATGTATGACAATGACGAGGGTGTCTTCTACTACACGTCAAAATTTCATTTCGATGGGTACTTCAGAGAGGACAGGAGGGGGGGTTGACAAGAGGGGGTTTTCCAACTTTTGCACGTATGAAGAACACGTATTTCTATCGGGTCCTCTGGGACCCTATATCTCCCGAACGGAAGCAGGTATGGACCTGGGAGTTGCAGATTTGGACTCCTGGGCATCGATTACCCCCTGTGACGTCATTTTGACCAAATCCATTTTGGGGCAATTTCGGTAAAAACCGTAAGGGGTACCCCTTATGGTTTTTTGGGGTGAAAATAATTTTTGTCGCAAAGACGGGCAGTGTGTATCTTTTCTGATTGTTCTCGACACGCTGATCACGAATCTGAAATTAATTTTGGAATTGGGTGTTGTGTGGGGGCATGGGGGGCCAAAAACCATTGGGAGGGGGGCACCACCCCAAGTGGGTGTCTCCAAAAAAGAACGAAATACACCTGTTCTGGTGCTTCTTGGGGTGCTGATGATGAATCTGAGATTATTTTGGCGGTTCGTAGGCGTGGGGAGTGGTGGGGGAATTTAATACCTTCCGGGCGTCCCATGGCGCACGCTACCGAGAGTTTTTTGCTGACTCTGACTGTTTGTACTTTTCCTCAAAATGACCCCCCTACCACCCCGGAGAAGTGACAAACCTAAAAGTTTTATTCTAATTTTGGAAAGGGGACACCCTAGCGGTGGTACCCTTAAAAGATGGCCGTAATCGGACCACTCCAGTAACCATGGCAACGCTCCAAAGTAGAAGGGTCGTGATTTTCCCGTACATAGTAACACTAATTATTATGACTTTTTCGGATTTTTTTTAAACTGACCCCCCTACCACCCCGGAGAAGAGACCCACCTACAGGTTTCATCCTATTTTAGAAAGGGGACACCCTAGCGGTGGTACCCCGAAAAGATGGCCGTAATCGGACCACCCCAGTAACCATGGTAACGCTCCAGAGTAGAAGAGTCGGGATTTTCCCGTACATAGTAACAATAATTATTATGACCTATTCGGATTTTTTCCAAACTGACCCCCCTATCACCCGGAGAAGAGACCCACTCACAAGTTTTATTCAAATGTGGGAAGGGGACACCCTAGCGGTGGTACCCCGAAAAGATGGTCAAAATCGGACCACCCCAGTAACCATGGTAACGCTCGAAAGTAGAAGGGTCGTGATTTTCCCGTACATAGTAACACTGATTATTTTGACTTTTTCGGATTTTTTCCAAAATGACCCCCCCACCACCCCGGAGGAGGGACGCACCTACAAGTTTATTTTATTTTGGAAAGGGGAAACCCTAGCGGTGATAACCTGAAAATATGGGGGAAATCGGACTGATTCCCATAACCATGGTAACGCTCAAAAGTATAAATGTCGGGATTTCGAAAAAACGTTTATAACTACTACCGGTGAAAAACACCTACTTTGGGGGGGACCTCAAAAACGTATAGACTATACCCCCTTTCCGAAAATTAATGCTACCGTATGAGTTGTCTACACGTAGCTACGACTCTCTTCTCCCACATAACCAAAATTCAGCCCCGTCACATACCCTCGGTGGAAAGGAAGGGGTACCGAAAATAGGTACTTTTTTAACTTTTCAAGACAAAAACACCTATTTTTGGCGCAGATAGAAATCATATATACAAAGAGCCTTTTCCGGTCATATAATTACACGAAATTGATGTATGACAATGACGAGGGTGTCTTCTACTACACGTCAAAATTTCATTTCGATGGGTACTTCAGAGAGGACAGGAGGGGGGGTTGACAAGAGGGGGTTTTCCAACTTTTGCACGTATGAAGAACACGTATTTCTATCGGGTCCTCTGGGACCCTATATCTCCCGAACGGAAGCAGGTATGGACCTGGGAGTTGCAGATTTGGACTCCTGGGCATCGATTACCCCCTGTGACGTCATTTTGACCAAATCCATTTTGGGGCAATTTCGGTAAAAACCGTAAGGGGTACCCCTTATGGTTTTTTGGGGTGAAAATAATTTTTGTCGCAAAGACGGGCAGTGTGTATCTTTTCTGATTGTTCTCGACACGCTGATCACGAATCTGAAATTAATTTTGGAATTGGGTGTTGTGTGGGGGCATGGGGGGCCAAAAACCATTGGGAGGGGGGCACCACCCCAAGTGGGTGTCTCCAAAAAAGAACGAAATACACCTGTTCTGGTGCTTCTTGGGGTGCTGATGATGAATCTGAGATTATTTTGGCGGTTCGTAGGCGTGGGGAGTGGTGGGGGAATTTAATACCTTCCGGGCGTCCCATGGCGCACGCTACCGAGAGTTTTTTGCTGACTGTTTGTACTTTTCCTCAAAATGACCCCCCTACCACCCCGGAGAAGTGACAAACCTAAAAGTTTTATTCTAATTTTGGAAAGGGGACACCCTAGCGGTGGTACCCTTAAAAGATGGCCGTAATCGGACCACTCCAGTAACCATGGCAACGCTCCAAAGTAGAAGGGTCGTGATTTTCCCGTACATAGTAACACTAATTATTATGACTTTTTCGGATTTTTTTTAAACTGACCCCCCTACCACCCCGGAGAAGAGACCCACCTACAGGTTTCATCCTATTTTAGAAAGGGGACACCCTAGCGGTGGTACCCCGAAAAGATGGCCGTAATCGGACCACCCCAGTAACCATGGTAACGCTCCAGAGTAGAAGAGTCGGGATTTTCCCGTACATAGTAACAATAATTATTATGACCTATTCGGATTTTTTCCAAACTGACCCCCCTATCACCCGGAGAAGAGACCCACTCACAAGTTTTATTCAAATGTGGGAAGGGGACACCCTAGCGGTGGTACCCCGAAAAGATGGTCAAAATCGGACCACCCCAGTAACCATGGTAACGCTCGAAAGTAGAAGGGTCGTGATTTTCCCGTACATAGTAACACTGATTATTTTGACTTTTTCGGATTTTTTCCAAAATGACCCCCCCACCACCCCGGAGGAGGGACGCACCTACAAGTTTATTTTATTTTGGAAAGGGGAAACCCTAGCGGTGATAACCTGAAAATATGGGGGAAATCGGACTGATTCCCATAACCATGGTAACGCTCAAAAGTATAAATGTCGGGATTTCGAAAAAACGTTTATAACTACTACCGGTGAAAAACACCTACTTTGGGGGGGACCTCAAAAACGTATAGACTATACCCCCTTTCCGAAAATTAATGCTACCGTATGAGTTGTCTACACGTAGCTACGACTCTCTTCTCCCACATAACCAAAATTCAGCCCCGTCACATACCCTCGGTGGAAAGGAAGGGGTACCGAAAATAGGTACTTTTTTAACTTTTCAAGACAAAAACACCTATTTTTGGCGCAGATAGAAATCATATATACAAAGAGCCTTTTCCGGTCATATAATTACACGAAATTGATGTATGACAATGACGAGGGTGTCTTCTACTACACGTCAAAATTTCATTTCGATGGGTACTTCAGAGAGGACAGGAGGGGGGGTTGACAAGAGGGGGTTTTCCAACTTTTGCACGTATGAAGAACACGTATTTCTATCGGGTCCTCTGGGACCCTATATCTCCCGAACGGAAGCAGGTATGGACCTGGGAGTTGCAGATTTGGACTCCTGGGCATCGATTACCCCCTGTGACGTCATTTTGACCAAATCCATTTTGGGGCAATTTCGGTAAAAACCGTAAGGGGTACCCCTTATGGTTTTTTTGGGTGAAAATAATTTTTGTCGCAAAGACGGGCAGTGTGTATCTTTTCTGATTGTTCTCGACACGCTGATCACGAATCTGAAGTTAATTTTGGAAGTGGGTGTTGTGTGGGGGCATGGGGGGCCAAAAACCATTGGGAGGGGGGCACCACCCCAAGTGGGTGTCTCCAAAAAAGAACGAAATACACCTGTTCTGGTGCTTCTTGGGGTGCTGATGATGAATCTGAGATTATTTTGGCGGTTCGTAGGCGTGGGGAGTGGTGGGGGAATTTAATACCTTCCGGGCGTCCCATGGCGCACGCTACCGAGAGTTTTTTGCTGACTGTTTGTACTTTTCCTCAAAATGACCCCCTACCACCCCGGAGAAGTGACAAACCTAAAAGTTTTATTCTAATTTTGGAAAGGGGACGCCCTAGCGGTGGTACCCTTAAAAGATGGCCGTAATCGGACCACTCCAGTAACCATGGTAACGCTCCAAAGTAGAAGGGTCGTGATTTTCCCGTACATAGTAACACTAATTATTATGACTTTTTCGGATTTTTTTCAAAACTGACCCCCCTACCACCCCGGAGAAGAGACCCACCTACAGGTTTCATCCTATTTTAGAAAGGGGACACCCTAGCGGTGGTACCCTGAAAGGATGGCCGTAATCGGACCACCACAGTAACCATGGTAACGCTCCAAAGTAGAAGGGTCGGGATTTTCCCGTACGTAGTATTATGACCGTTTTAGACTTTTTTTTCAAAATTACCCCCCTACCACCCCGGGAAAGAGACGCACCTACAAGTTTCATCCTATTTCGGACAGGTGACACCCTAGCGGTGGTACCCTGAAAAGATGGGGGAAATCGGACTGACCCAGTAACCATGGTAACGCTCCAAAGTATAAAAGTCGGTATTTTCCCGTATATAGAGTAATTTAGTGTTAGGCAGATCGGTTAATGAATTTTAATTAATTAACCGAATATGCAAATGAGCTGAAATTTTTATGACGTCATCAATAGGATGTAACGGAAGGGTAAAAAAAGTTTGAAGATGCCCCCCCAAGTTTTGCACTGGGGGTGGGGTCCCCCACCCCAAAAATTCACCCCCCTCAAATTTTTACCAAAATGACGCCAATTTGTCGAAGGGGTGCAGGGGTATCTAAAAGTATGAATTACGACACCCCCACCCTCGGGGAAGTATTTTTTTTATAATATTTTGTCACGTCCCGACTGTCCATTTTCTTCACGTCCCGATTGGGCACTTTCACGTCCCGATTGGGCACTTTCACGTCCCGACAGGGCATTCTCACGTCCCGATAGGGCATTCTCACGTCCCGATAGGGCATTTTCACGTCCCGATAGGGCATTTTGTACTTAGAAATTTTTTCACGTCCCGACTGGGCATTTTCACGTCCCGACTGGGCATTTTCACGTCCCGACTGGGCATTCTGACGTCCCGACTGGGCATTCTGACGTCCCAAGTGGGCATTGGTCTGAACCCTAACCCTAACCCTAACCCTAACCCTAACCCTAACCCTAACCCTAACCCTAACCCTAACCCCTAACCCTAACCCTAACCCTAACCCTAACCCTAACCCTAACCCTAACCCTAACCCTAACCCTAACCCTAACCCTAACCCTAACCCTAACCCTAACCCTAACCCTAACCCTAACCCTAACCCTAACCCTAACCCTAACCCTAACCCTAACCCTAACCCTAACCCTAACCCCTAACCCCTAACCCTAACCCTAACCCTAACCCTAACCCTAACCCTAACCCTAACCCTAACCCTAACCCTAACCCTAACCCTAACCCTAACCCTAACCCTAACCCTAACCCTAACCCTAACCCTAACCCTAACCCTAACCCTAACCCTAACCCTAACCCTAACCCTAACCCTAACCCTAACCCTAACCCTAACCCTAACCCTAACCCTAATTAGGACCCCAGGTCCCGACCGTCCATTTTTAAGTCCCATTTGTCCAAAATGTCCTAACATCAAAATTTTTTTTTCGCCAGTGTCCCCCCCACGGGACCCCCCTGGGGGGTCAAAAAAAAAATTTTTGCCCCCCCCAAAAAAATTTTAAAAAAATTTTAAAAGATGCGCCTCGGGGCGTAGAGTGACCCAAGGTGAAAAAAATTTCAAAAAAGTTGACCGGAAGTGACCAAAAAAATTTGTTATGTAATAGGTGCCTAGGTCCCGACCGTCCATTTCCAGGTCCCGAGTGTCCATTTTTTGGGGCTATTTCCAAAAGTGGGGGTCACAGGGGGCCGATATTTGGTCAAAGGGCTGAACTGTTGTCACAGTACACCCACCAACACTTCCGGTCAGTTTGGGTCACATGACTTTTTTTTACAGCCAAAAAATTCATGTTAGTTGGTATACTACCTCTTGATTTTATTTGGTTAGATGACCACTCCTGGGGTTATGGTCGAAACTCGTAAACTTTGACCTCTGACCTCCAAATTTCTTGTGGATGTTAAGGGTCAATAGGGCACTGACATATGCAAAGGGCAAGTATATGTCACTTCCGGTTCATGTCTT
The DNA here is from genome assembly GCF_037975245.1 of Apostichopus japonicus. Taxonomy (NCBI): domain Eukaryota; kingdom Metazoa; phylum Echinodermata; class Holothuroidea; order Aspidochirotida; family Stichopodidae; genus Apostichopus; species Apostichopus japonicus. The sequence continues at coordinate 32,544,428 of NC_092562.1, read as the reverse complement.
ATGGGGGGTCAAAGGTCAAAAATGTCGTTAATTCAAATAAATCTCAAAAATCGTGAGAGTGACCGATTTCCACGAAACTTGCAACGATGACGTGTGAGGTCATAAGGAATGGTCACCTGAAAAATTTCGGCCATGAGGTCATCGGGTCAAAGGTCAATCAGAGGTCAAAAATTTAGTTCATCATTTTTTTAAATTTTTTATTGGATATGATAAGTCGGACCACCAAAAATGGTCAAAAAGTTTTTTTTTGACCTGAGGTCATACCAATCCAAGATGGCTGCCACTCAAAGTTAACCCCAACCCCTAGGGTTAGCTAGGGTTAGCTTAGGGTTAGCATATTCGACTCCTGTGTGTACACGATATGGTTTTTCGGGACACAAATTGGTGTCGTGATGTAACTCGATGCGTACTATCACGTGATTATCTTAAACTTGTTTCAAGTCGTTTACTTTCTGAATGAGGGCGCTTTAAAGTTTTACCTAGGGGTCCGTTTCTGAGACGGGAGGAATAAGCTATCGACCTGTAACTCACACCGAAGACTTATCACTTGAGTCGGTACAAAATAAGTTCCGCTTTTGACCCTTTTTTATTCTGACCGGAAGTGACGTCACCAAACGCAATATTGTCGATCATTATAAAACCAGATAATCGATTGCCTTTTAAATAACAGCAAAAATAGGTCAGGACATGTTCTATTGATTCTGTGAATTTCAATAAAAATCATCAATGTTTGACAAAATGGCGGCCAAAATAAAATATTAAAGAAAAAATATGTTAAAAAAATATAAAAAATATCATCAAAGACCGGAATTGCATAAAACGACGTTTATATTATTTCTAATTATCAGTTCTACCTAAATCTGAAATTTCGAGCAAATTGGGTGAATTTGAATTCTTCGCCGAAAATAGCGCCACCACCCGATGACGTCAGAAAATAAAAATCACGCGAAATACATGAAAATATTGTTACCGATAGTTTCGGACATGCCGAATCTATTGGTGTTATTTTGGAAACGATCAGATGTTTCGTTGTTGAGATATAGGTAGAGACATGTCGAAAAGTGGGTCGATGTGACGTCACGCTACAGCAAAACCGGGCATCCAGTGGGAACGGGACATCCGGTGATAAAAGGTCACAGATAGGGCTATCCATCGATTATAACTTTGACTGATTTCCATTTGACCTAAGGTATTAAAAAAGCTGCTCAAATGTTGACGTCGGCGCTGGCGTCCTTGTTTAGGGTTATCATAGCTGCTACCGGTGAAAAACACCTATTTTTGGGGGGACCTCAAAAACGTATAGACTATACCCCCTTCCCGAAAATTAATGCTACCGTATGAGTTGTCTACACGTAGCTACGACTCTCTTCTCCCACATAACCAAAATTCAGCCCCGTCACATACCCTCGGTGGAAAGGAAGGGGTACCGAAAATAGGTATTTTTTTTAACTTTTCAAGACAAAAACACCTATTTTTGGCGCAGATAGAAATCATATATACAAAGAGCCTTTTCCGGTCATATAATTACACTAAATTGATGTATGACAATGACGAGGGTGTCTTCTACTACACGTCAAAATTTCATTTCGATGGGTACTTCAGAGAGGACAGGAGGGGGGGTTGACAAGAGGGGGTTTTCCAACTTTTGCACGTATGAAGAACACGTATTTCTATCGGGTCCTCTGGGACCCTATATCTCCCGAACGGAAGCAGGTATGGACCTGGGAGTTGCAGATTTGGACTCCTGGGCATCGATTACCCCCTGTGACGTCATTTTGACCAAATCCATTTTGGGGCAATTTCGGTAAAAACCGTAAGGGGTACCCCTTATGGTTTTTTTGGGTGAAAATAATTTTTGTCGCAAAGACGGGCAGTGTGTAGCTTTTCTGATTGTTCTCGACACGCTGATCACGAATCTGAAGTTAATTTTGGAATTGGGTGTTGTGTGGGGGCATGGGGGGGCCAAAAACCATTGGGAGGGGGGCACGACCCCAAGTGGGTGTCTACATAAACGAACGAAATACACCTGCTCCGGTGCTTCTGGGGGTGCTGATGATGAATCTGAGATTATTTTGGCGGTTCGTAGGCGTGGGGAGTGGTGGGGGAATTTAATGCCTACCGGGCGTTCCATGGCGCACGCTACCTTGAGTTTTTTGCTGACTGTTTGTACTTTTTCTCAAAATGACCCCCCTACCACCCCGGAGAAGTGACAAACCTATGAGTTTCATTCTAATTTTGGAAAGGGGACACCCTAGCGGTGGTACCCTTAAAAGATTGGGTAATTTGGACTCACCTAGTAACCATGGTAACGCTCCAAAATAGAAGGGTCGGAATTTTTTGGGATTTTATTTCAAAATGACCCCCCTATCACCCCGGGGAAGAAACGCACCTACAAGTTTCATAGTATTTTAGAAAAAGGACACCCTAAAGGTGGTACCCTGAGAAGATGGCCATAATCGGACTACCCAAGTGACCATGGTAACGCTCCAAGTAGAATGGTCGGAATTTTTAGGAAGTTTTTCAAAATGACCCTCCTATCACCCCGAGGAAGAAACGCACCTACAAGTTTCATGGTATTTTAGAAAGAAGACACCCTAGCGGTGGTACCCTGAAAAGATGGCCATAATCGGACTACCCAAGTAACCATGGTAACGCTCCAAAGTAGAAGGGTCGGAATTTTTAGGAATTTTTAGGATTTTTTCAAAATGACCCCCCTATCACCCCGGGGAAGGAACGCACCTACATGTTTCATGGTATTTTAGAAAGAGGACACCCCAGCGGTGGTACCCTGAAAAGATGGGATAAATCGGACTGACCTTGTAACCATGGTAACGCTCCAAAGTATAAGAGTCGGTATTTCCAGAATTTAGTGTTGTAGGTGCCTGAGTCCCGAGTGTCCATTTCCAGGTCCCGACCGTCCATTTCCAGGTCCCGAGTGTCCATTTTTTTTGGTCTATCTCCAAAAGTGGGGGTTACGGGGGGCCGATATTTGGTCAAAGGGCTGAACTGTTGTCACAGTACACCCACCAACACTTCCGGTCAGTTTGGGTCACATGACTTTTTATTAAAGCCATAAAATTCCAGTGATTTACCATACTAATTTACTACTTTATTTTGAAAAATGACTACCCCTAGGGTTAAGGTCGAAAATCGTAAACTTTGATCTCTGACCTCCAAATTTCTTGTGGTTGTTAAGGGTCAATAGGGCACTGACATATGCAAAGGGCAAGTATATGTCACTTCCGGTTCATGTGTTATAGAGGGTCAAAGGTCAAAACTGTCGTTCCTTCCACAAAAGGTCAAAGATCGTGAGAGTGACCGAATACCACGAAACTTGCAACGATGACGTGTGAGGTCATAAGGAAAGGTCACCTGAAAAATTTCGGCCATGAGGTCATCGGGTCAAAGGTCAATCAGAGGTCAAAAATTTAATTCATCAATTTTTTCTTTTTTTTTATTCGATATGATAAGTAGGACCACCAAAAATGGTCAAAAGTTTTTTTTTGACCTAAGGTCATACCAATCCAAGATGGCTGCCACTCAAAGTTAACCCCAACCCCTAGGGTTAGCTAGGGTTAGCTTAGGGTTAGCATATTCGACTCCTGTGTGTACACGATATGGTTTTTCGAGACACAAATTGGTGTCGTGATGTAACTCGATGCGTACTATCACGTGATTATCTTAAACTTGTTTCAAGTCGTTTACTTTCTGAATGAGGGCGCTTTAAAGTTTTACCTAGGGGTCCGTTTCTGAGACGGGAGGAATCAGCTATCGACTTGTAACTCACACCGAAGACTTATCACTTGAGTCGGTACAAAATAAGTTCCGCTTTTGACCCTTTTTTATTCTGACCGGAAGTGACGTTACCAAACGCAATATTGTCGATCATTGCAAAACTAGATAATCGATTGCCTTTTAAATAGCAGTAAAAATATGTCAGGACATGTTCTATCGATTCTATGAATTTCAAAAAAAATCATCAATGTTTGACAAAATGGCGGCTAAAATAAAATATTAATGAGAAAATACTTTAAAAAAATATAAAATAATAATCAAAGACCGGAATTGAATCAAACTAACGTTTTATAATTTGTAGTTATCAGTTCTACCTAAATCTGAAATTTCGAGCAAATTGGGTGAATCTGAAATTTTCGCCGAAAATAGCGCCACCACCGATGACGTCAGAAATTAAAAATCGCGCGAAATACATGAAAATATTGTTACCGATAGTTTCGGACATGCCGAATCCATTGGTGCTATTTTAGCAACGATCAGATGTTCCGTTGTTGAGATATGGGTACAGACATGTCGAAAAGAGGGTCGATGTGACGTCACGCTACAGCAAAACCGGGCATCCGGTGGAAACGGGACTTCCGGTAATTTAAGATCACAGATAGGGCTATCCATCGATTATAACTTTGCCTGATTTCCATTTGACCTAAGGTATTAAAAAAGCTGCTCAAATGTTGACGTCGGCGCTGGCGTCCTTGTTTAGGGTTATCATAGCTGCTACCGGTGAAAAACACCTATTTTTGGGGGGACCTCAAAAACGTATAGACTATACCCCCTTCCCGAAAATTAATGCTACCGTATGAGTTGTCTACACGTAGCTACGACTCTCTTCTCCCACATAACAAAAATTCAGCCCCGTCACATACCCTCGGTGGAAAGGAAGGGGTACCGAAAAGAGGTACTTTTTTAACTTTTCAAGACAAAAACACCTATTTTTGGCGCAAGTAGAAATCATATAGACAAAGAGCCTTTTCCGGTCAGATAATTACACGAAATTGATGTATGACAATGACGAGGGTGTCTTCTACTACACGTCAAAATTTCATGTCGATGGGTACTTCAGAGAGGACAGGAGGGGGGGTTGACAAGAGGGGGTTTTCCAACTTTTGCACTTATGAAGAACACGTATTTCTATCGGGTCCTCTGGGACCACGTATCTCCCGAACGGAAGCAGGTATGGACATGGGAGTTGCAGATTTGGACTCCTGGGCATCGATTACCCCCTGTGACGTCATTTTGACCAAATCCATTTTTTGGGCAATTTCGGTAAAAACCCCTTATGGTTTTTTTGGGTGAAAATAATTTTTGTCGCAAAGACGGGCAGTGTGTATCTTTTCTGGTTGTTCTCGACACGCTGATCACGAATCTGAAGTTAATTTTGGAATTAGGCGTTGTGTGGGGGCGTGGGGGGCCAAAAACCATTGGGAGGGGGGCACGACCCCAAGTGGGTGTCTCCAAAAAAGAACGAAATACACCTGTTCTGGTGCTTCTTGGGGCGCTGATGATGAATCTGAGATTATTTTGGCGGTTCGGAGACGTGGGGAGTGGTGGGGGAATTTAATGCCTTCCGGGCGTTCCATGGCGCACGCTACCGAGAGTTTTCTGCTGACTGTTTGTACTTTTTCTCAAAATGACCCCCCTAACACCCCGGAGAAGCAACACACCTATGAGTTTCATTCTAATTTGGAAAGGGGACACCCTAGCGGTGGTACCCTTAAAAGATGGCCGTAATCGGACCACCCCAGTAACCATGGTAACGCTCCAAAGTAGAAGGGTCGGGATTTTCCCGTACATAGTAACACTAATTATTATGACTTTTTCGGATTTTTTCAAAACTGACCCCCCTACCACCCCAGAGAAGAGACCCACCTACAGGTTTCATCCTATTTTAGAAAGGGGACACCCTAGCGGTGGTACCCCGAAAAGATGGCCGTAATCGGACCACCCCAGTAACCATGGTAACGCTCCAGAGTAGAAGAGCCGGGATTTTCCCGTACATAGTAACACTAATTATTATGGCCTTTTCGGTTTTTTTCCAAAATGACCCCCCTACCACCCGGGAGAAGTGACAAACCTAGGAGTTTTATTCTAATTTTGGAAAGGGGACACCCTAGCGGTGGTACCCTGAAAAGATGGCCGTAATTTGGACTCACCTAGTAACCATGGTAACGCTCCAAAGTAGAAGGGTCGGAATTTTTTTGGATTTTATTTCAAAATGACCCCCCTATCACCCCGGGGAAGAAACGCACCTACAAGTTTCATAGTATTTTAGAAAAAGGACACCCTAGCGGTGGTACCCTGAGAAGATGGCCATAATCGGACTACCCAAGTGACCATGGTAACGCTCCAAGTAGAATGGTCGGAATTTTTAGGATGTTTTTCAAAATGACCCTCCTATCACCCCGGGGAAGAAACGCACGTACAAGTTTCATGGTATTTTAGAAAGAAGACACCCTAGCGGTGGTACCCTGAAAAGACGGCCATAATCGGACTACCCAAGCAACCATGGTAACGCTCCAAAGTAGAAGAGTCGGAATTTTTAGGAATTTTTAGGATTTTTTCAAAATGACCCCTCTATCACCCCGGGGAAGGAACGCACCTACATGTTTCATGGTATTTTAGAAAGAGGACACCCCAGCGGTGGTACCCTGAAAAGATGGGATAAATCGGACTGACCTTGTAACCATGGTAACGCTCCAAAGTATAAGAGTCGGTATTTCCAGAATTTAGTGTTGTAGGTGCCTGAGTCCCGAGTGTCCATTTCCAGGTCCCGACCGTCCATTTCCAGGTCCCGAGTGTCCATTTTTTTTGGTCTATCTCCAAAAGTGGGGGTTACGGGGGGCCGATATTTGGTCAAAGGGCTGAACTGTTGTCACAGTACACCCACCAACACTTCCGGTCAGTTTGGGTCACATGACTTTTTATTAAAGCCATAAAATTCCAGTGATTTACCATACTAGTTTACTACTTTATTTTGAAAAATGACTACCCCTAGGGTTAAGGTCGAAAATCGTAAACTTTGATCTCTGACCTCCAAATTTCTTGTGGTTGTTAAGGGTCAATAGGGCACTGACATATGCAAATGGCAAGTATATGTCACTTCCGGTTCATGTGTTATAGAGGGTCAAAGGTCAAAACTGTCGTTCCTTCCACAAAAGGTCAAAGATCGTGAGAGTGACCGAATACCGCGAAACTTGCAACGATGACGTGTGAGGTCATAAGGAAAGGTCACCTGAAAAATTTCGGCCATGAGGTCATCGGGTCAAAGGTCAATCAGAGGTCAAAAATTTTATTCATCAATTTTTTCTTTTTTTTTATTCGATATGATAAGCAGGACCACCAAAAATGGTCAAAAGTTTTTTTTTGACCTAAGGTCATACCAATCCAAGATGGCTGCCACTCAAAGTTAACCCCAACCCCTAGGGTTAGCTAGGGTTAGCTTAGGGTTAGCATATTCTTCTCCTGTGTGTACACGATATGGTTTTTCGGGACACAAATTGGTGTCGTGATGTAACTCGATGCGGACTATCACGTGATTATCAGAAACTTGTTTCAAGTCGTTTACTTTCTGAATGAGGGCGCTTTAAAGTTTTACCTAGGGGTCCGTTTCTGAGACGGGAGGAATCAGCTATCGACCTGTAACTCACACCGAAGACTTATCACTTGAGTCGGTACAAAATAAATTCCGCTTTTGACCCTTTTTTATTCTGACCGGAAGTGACGTCACCAAACGCTATATTGTCGATCATTGCAAAACCAGATAATCGATTGCCTTTTAAATAACAGCAAAAATATGTCAGGTGATGTTCTATTGATTCTGTGAAATTCAAAAAATTTCATCAATGTTTGACAAAATGGCGGCCAAAATAAAATATTAATGAGAAAATAATTTTAAAAAATATAAAAAATATCATCTAAAACCGAAATTGCATAAAACGACGTTTATATTATTTCTAATTATCAGTTCTACCTTAATCTGAAATTTCGAGCAAATTGGGTGAATTTGAATTTTTCGCCGAAAATAGCGCCACCACCCGATGACGTCAGAAAATAAAAATCGCGCGAAATACATGAAAATATTGTTACCGATAGTTTCGGACATGCCGAATCCATTGGTGCTATTTTAGCAACGATCAGATGTTCCGTTGTTGAGATATGGGTAGAGACATGTCGAAAAGTGGGTCGATGTGACGTCACGCTACAGCAAAACCGGGCATCCGGTGGAAACGGGACATCCGGTAATTAAAGATCACAGATAGGGCTATCCATCGATTATAACTTTGCCTGATTTCCATTTGACCTAAGGTATTAAAAAAGCTGCTCAAATGTTGACGTCGGCGCTGGCGTCCTTGTTTAGGGTTATCATAGCTGCTACCGGTGAAAAACACCTATTTTTGGGGGGACCTCAAAAACGTATAGACTATACCCCCTTCCCGAAAATTAATGCTACCGTATGAGTTGTCTACACGTAGCTACGACTCTCTTCTCCCACATAACAAAAATTCAGCCCCGTCACATACCCTCGGTGGAAAGGAAGGGGTACCGAAAAGAGGTACTTTTTTAACTTTTCAAGACAAAAACACCTATTTTTGGCGCAAGTAGAAATCATATAGACAAAGAGCCTTTTCCGGTCAGATAATTACACGAAATTGATGTATGACAATGACGAGGGTGTCTTCTACTACACGTCAAAATTTCATGTCGATGGGTACTTCAGAGAGGACAGGAGGGGGGGTTGACAAGAGGGGGTTTTCCAACTTTTGCACTTATGAAGAACACGTATTTCTATCGGGTCCTCTGGGACCACGTATCTCCCGAACGGAAGCAGGTATGGACATGGGAGTTGCAGATTTGGACTCCTGGGCATCGATTACCCCCTGTGACGTCATTTTGACCAAATCCATTTTTTGGGCAATTTCGGTAAAAACCGTAAGGGGTACCCCTTATGGTTTTTTTGGGTGAAAATAATTTTTGTCGCAAAGACGGGCAGTGTGTATCTTTTCTGGTTGTTCTCGACACGCTGATCACGAATCTGAAGTTAATTTTGGAATTAGGCGTTGTGTGGGGGCGTGGGGGGCCAAAAACCATTGGGAGGGGGGCACGACCCCAAGTGGGTGTCTCCAAAAAAGAACGAAATACACCTGTTCCGGTGCTTCTTGGGGCGCTGATGATGAATCTGAGATTATTTTGGCGGTTCGGAGACGTGGGGAGTGGTGGGGGAATTTAATGCCTTCCGGGCGTTCCATGGCGCACGCTACCGAGAGTTTTCTGCTGACTGTTTGTACTTTTTCTCAAAATGACCCCCCTAACACCCCGGAGAAGCAACACACCTATGAGTTTCATTCTAATTTGGAAAGGGGACACCCTAGCGGTGGTACCCTTAAAAGATGGCCGTAATCGGACCACCCCAGTAACCATGGTAACGCTCCAAAGTAGAAGGGTCGGGATTTTCCCGTACATAGTAACACTAATTATTATGACTTTTTCGGATTTTTTCAAAACTGACCCCCCTACCACCCCAGAGAAGAGACCCACCTACAGGTTTCATCCTATTTTAGAAAGGGGACACCCTAGCGGTGGTACCCCGAAAAGATGGCCGTAGTCGGACCACCCCAGTAACCATGGTAACGCTCCAGAGTAGAAGGGTCGGGATTTTCCCGTACATAGTAACACTAATTATTATGACTTTTTCGGATTTTTTCCAAAATGACCCCCCCACCATCCCGGAGAAGTGACACACCTACAATTTTCATTCTAATTTGGAAAGGGGACACCCTAGCGGTGGTACCCTTAAAAGATGGCCGTAATCGGACCACCCCAGTAACCATGGTAACGCTCCAAAGTAGAAGAGTCGGGATTTTCCCGTACATAGTAACACTAATTATTATGACCTTTTCGGATTTTTTCCAAAATGACCCCCCACCACCCCGGAGAAGAGACGCACCTAATAGTTTTATCCTATTTCGGAAAGGGGACACCCTAGCGGGTGTACCCCGAAAAGATGGCCGTAGTCGGACCATCCCCAGTAACCATGGTAACGCTCCAAAGTAGAAGGGTCGGGATTTTCAAAAACGTATATAGCAAATTATTATGCCTTTTCAGATTTTGTTTCAAAATGACCCCCCTATCACCCAGGAATGAGAGGTACCTACAAGTTTCATACTAATTCGGAAAGGGGACACACTAGCGGTGGTACCCTGATAGGATGGCCGTAATCGGACCACTCCAGTAACCATGTTAACGCTCTAAAGTAGATGGGTCGGGGTTTTCCCGTACGTAGTAACACTAATTATTTTGGCCGTTTTAGATTTTTTTCAAAATGACCCCCCCACCACCCCGGGGAAGTATCGAACCTATCAGTTTCATCCTATTTCGGACAGGTGACACCCTAGCGGTGGTACCCTGAAAAGATTGGGGAAATCGGACTGACACAGTAACCATGGTAACGTTCCAAAGTATAAAAGTCGGTATTTTCCCGTATATAGAGTAATTTAGTGTTAGGCAGATTGGTTAATGATTTTTAATTAATTAACCGAATATGCAAATGAGCTGAAATTTTTATGACGTCATCGATAGGATGTAACGGAAGTGTAAAAAATGTTTGAAGGTGCCCGCCCAAGTTTTGCACTTGGGAAGGGGGTCCCCCACCCCCAAAATTCACCCCCCTCCAATTTTTACCAAAATGGCGCCAATTTGTCGAGGGGGTGTAGGGGTACCTAAAAAAATTATTTTCGACACCCCCACCCACGGGGAAGTATTTTTTTTATAATATTTTGTCAAGTCCCGACCGTCCATTTTCATTAGGTCCCGACCGTCCATTTCCAAGTCCCGATCGTCCATTTCCAAGTCCCGACCGTCCATTTTCAGGTCCCAACCGTCCATTTTGAAGTCCCGACCGTCCATTTTCGTACTCTAACATTTTTCGAAAAAGTGCCAAGTCCCGACCGTCCATTTTCAAGTCCCGACCGTCCATTTTCAAGTCCCGACCGTCCATTTCTAGGTCCCGAGTGTCCAAGTGTCTGAACCCTAACCCTAACCCTAACCCTAACCCTAACCCTAACCCTAACCCTAACCCTAACCCTAACCCTAACCCTAACCCCCTAACCCTAACCCTAACCCTAACCCTAACCCTAACCCTAACCCTAACCCTAACCCTAACCCTAACCCTAACCCTAACCCTAACCCTAACCCTAACCCTAACCCTAACCCTAACCCTAACCCTAACCCTAACCCTAACCCTAACCCTAACCCTAACCCTAACCCTAACCCTAACCCTAACCCCTAACCCTAACCCTAACCCTAACCCTAACCCTAACCCTAACCCTAACCCTAACCCTAACCCTAACCCTAACCCTAACCCTAACCCTAACCCTAACCCTAACCCTAACCCTAACCCTAACCCTAACCCTAACCCTAACCCTAACCCTAACCCTAACCCTAACCCTAACCCTAACCCTAACCCTAACCCTAACCCTAACCCTAACCCTAACCCTAACCCTAACCCTAACCCTAACCCTAACCCTAACCCTAACCCTAACCCTAACCCTAACCCTAACCCTAACCCTAACCCTAACCCTAACCCTAACCCTAACCCTAACCCTAACCCTAACCCTAACCCTAACCCTAACCCTAACCCTAACCCTAACCCTAACCCTAACCCTAACCCTAACCCTAACCCTAACCCTAACCCTAACCCTAACCCTAACCCTAACCCTAACCCTAACCCTAACCCTAACCCTAACCCTAACCCTAACCCTAACCCTAACCCTAACCCTAACCCTAACCCTAACCCTAACCCTAACCCTAACCCTAACCCTAACCCTAACCCTAACCCTAACCCTAACCCTAACCCTAACCCTAACCCTAACCCTAACCCTAACCCTAACCCTAACCCTAACCCTAACCCTAACCCTAACCCTAACCCTAACCCTAACCCTAACCCTAACCCTAACCCTAACCCTAACCCTAACCCTAACCCTAACCCTAACCCTAACCCTAACCCTAACCCTAACCCTAACCCTAACCCTAACCCTAACCCTAACCCTAACCCTAACCCTAACCCTAACCCTAACCCTAACCCTAACCCTAACCCTAACCCTAACCCTAACCCTAACCCTAACCCTAACCCTAACCCTAACCCTAACCCTAACCCTAACCCTAACCCTAACCCATATTAATGTCAAATTCGTGATCATCGTCTCGAGAATTAACAAAAAATATATACATTTCCCGTCTTTGCGAGATAAACAATTTGCACAGATAACAAAAAAAGCCAATTTTACAAAAATTTCCACAAAATAGATATTTCATCAAAAAGGAAGTCACAGGGGAGGATCGATACACAGGAGCAAGTCGCAGGTCCATATCTGTTTCTTTTGGGAGATACGGGGTCACAAATGCCAAGGTAGAAATACGTGTTATTAATATGTGCAAAATATGGGAAAACACATCTTTCTGACACCCCACTCCTCCTGTCCTCTCTGTAAGACCCATCGACAACACAATCTAAGGATGAGTAGAAGTGACCAATGCCTTTGTCGTTTACCAATTGCGTGTAAATAATATGTTCATAAAATGCACTTTCTCTATAGGATTTCTAAATGGGGGAAAAATAAGTGTTTTTGTTTGGAGAACTATCACAAAGTAACTCTTTGGGAACTCACATACTATCCAGTGAGGGTATGTGACGGCTTGAAATTTTTAATATGTGGTAAACACGAGTCGTTGCTACTGGTAGACACCTCATACGATTGCATTCATCTTCGGTCAAGGGGTATAGGCTATACGTTTTCGACGAAACGCCAAAAATAGTGGTTTTTCACGTGTAGTACCTCTATAATAACCACAAACAAGGACGCCTGCGCCGACTGCAACATTTAGCTTTGTTACCGCTTTAGGTCGAATTGAAATCAGGCAAAGTTATAATCGATGGATAGCACCTTCTGTATTCTTTTATTACCGGAAGTCACGTTTCCACCGGGCCACGCTGTCGATGTAGCGTAACATCACATCGACCCACTTTTTCACAGGTTTGTACCCATATCTCAGCAACGGAAAATCCGAACGTTTCAAAAATACCACCAAGGGATTTAGCATGTCCGAAAATATCAGGAACAATTTTTCCATGTAGTTTGCGCGAGTTCGAATTTATGACGTCATCAGGCGGGGGCGCTATTTTCGGCGGAAAAAATAAAATTCACCAGATTTGCAAGAAATTCCAGATTTAGTTCAACCTAATAATTAGGGATTATATAAACGTCGTTTGATATGCTTCTGGTATTTGATTGTTTTTTTTTTAAATATTTTTAATTATTTTGTTATGAATATTTAAGGAAGGCAGCCATTTTGTCTAATATTTAGGAAAAAATTAGAAACTAACAAAATCAATACAAGATGTCTCGAAGTATTTTTGCTGCTATTAAGAAGGCTATCGATGATCGAGTTTTGTAGTAATCGATGATATTGCGTTTAGTTACGTCACTTCCGGTCAGAAAAATACCTAACAAAACGGCAATTATTTTTGGCAGACTAAAGTGATGAGTCTTCAGTGTAAGTTACAGGTCGATATCCCATTCCGCCGTACTCAAAATCGCTCCCCTATAGGTAAAACTTGAAAGCGACCTAATTCCAGAAGTAAACGACTTGAAACAAGTTTAAGATCATCACGTGATAGTACGCATCAAGTTACATCACGACACCAATTTGTGTCCAGAAAAACCATTAAGTGTTCAGAGGGGGTGGAATATGCTAACCACAAGTTAACCCTACCTAAACATAGGGGTTGGGGTTACTGTGAGTGGCAGCCATCTTAGATTGGTATGATCTTAAGGCAAATAAATTTTCACCATTTTCGGTGATCCGACTTATCATATTCGATAAAAAGAATTTTTTTTTTAACATGACAATTTTTTACCTCTGATTGACCTTTGAACCGACGACCTGGTGGCCAAATTTTTCCACTTTACTGTTCCATATGACGTCACATGTCATCGTTGCAAGTTTCGTGGAAATCGGTCACTCTCTCGATATTTCACCGGTTTTGAAAGGAACGAGTTTTTAGAGCATGGACACACTGTGACACATGAGCCGGAAGTGATACATACTTGCCCTATTGATATGTTACTTCCCTATCGACACTTAACATTCAACAAGTAATTGGGTGGGCAAAGGTCAAAGATTACGATTTTCGACCTTAAACCTAAGGGTAGTCAGATTCCAAAATGAAATAGTAAGGTAGTATAACAAATTACTTGCATTTTTGACCTCTGAGAAAGAGTCATGTGACCAAAATTGACCGGAAGTGTGGGTGGGTGTACCGTGACATCAGTTCAGCCTTTTTGCTAAATATCGCACACCTCGAAGAGTCACTTTTGAAGATAAACCAAACAAAAAGGAACACTCGGGACCTGAAAATGACCAATAGGGACTAACGCACATAACATATTGTTTGGGTCACTTCGTGTTAATTTTTTAATAGATTTTTTTCTCACTTTGGCTTACGACACGCGGCTCAGTGAACCTTTCAGAGTATTTTGAAATTGTGGGTGAGGGGAAATTTTTTGAAAACCAATGGGGTGCAGTGGGGGTGCAGTGAGGTGGGGAGGGGAATGACGAAAACAAACATTAACGTTGGGGTGTCAGGTTCAGGTTGGTAATTTTAGGTCACGATTGTCCACAATGTCCTAATTAGGGATTCCACGATGTCCTAATTAGGGCTATGGATGATATTTGGAGACGTGGTAGTCTAGGGTACCAACTGTCGAGAGCGTAAGTCTCTAGCACTTACGGTGACGTAGTTAGGAGAGGGAAAATTTCTGGCACAAAGTCGTTGGGGTTTTGCGAACACTTTTCCGATCGTCATGAAACTTGGTATGGAAGTAGCTGACGTCGAGACATTTCGATTCAGGTGGAGATAGCCTGAGATCCGAATCAATGTCGTAGGTCACAGGGATGTCAAAAGTCAAAGTTCTATTGTCATTGTCAATTGTCAAAAGTTTACCGTAATGGAGGCTGTAACTCATAGACGGAGGATGATATGGACTTGTCATTTTACACGTATGTGTTAGACGATAGGTCTACCGACGATCTGCCTAAGGAAGCCGCCATCGGATTCATTTAGGAAGTGACGTCACATAGTAGGGGGCCGTTTTCTGACATTCATATCTTCTCCGTTCGTAAATATTTTTCTTAAACTGGAGGTAATTTTCAGTTAGACTGTAATTAGATTGTACTCCGATGTACGCACACCGAGTTCAGAGGTCATCGGTTAACCCATAACAAAATGGCCGCAAAAACAATATTAATTTTTTAATTTATTTATTCTTCAATTAAAGACGAGGTGACAGTCACCTCAAAATAGCTCAGATAAATTTCTAATTTTGGATTAGTGCTAAATCTACTTTTTTGAGTCATTTGGAGAAACTTCAATTTAGGGAAAGCGGGGGTACCCACACCCGGCTACCCGGGGACAAAATTGACACTGCCTCCGATTTGGAACAAAATGTAGATTGTGACGTTAAAGGAGCCGAAAAAGTCCATACAAAAATTTCGAGAACGTATTTTGACTAATTAACGAGTTCTTAACGAAAAAGGCCAAAAATCAGGGTCACAACAGTTAAAAACCCAAAACAAATGTTTGAAACGAACTTACAGGGAGTTGCGCTTGGTACCGTTGGAATCGTCTTTGCGGGTATATCAGAACCGACCTTTTTCAATTTTGGAAACGTTTGACCGATCAGGTAGGCCGGATAGTCGTGATCCCGTGACCTGTGACCCGAGTAACCAAGGGGAAAAGGTCGAATGGGTGGGAATACCGTCATCAAGTACGATTATTGAGTTTTAGGACGATATTCGGTCTCCCGTAATCGAAAATGATCCGAAATGCCCCTTTCGGGCCGTTGTTTGTGCCCCCATATCTCCGGAACAGTAATGGCTAGTGAAAAAACAGATAGCAGTTTGGGATTTGGCGGGTCATTTTGGGTCTGAAGGATCCCGGTATGACAGGAAATATGACTAGATACAAAAAAAAATGAAAAATATTTCTACATTGACTCTGTACGGGGGTCACCTATATCAACAGGAATTAGGGGACGTGTTCGGGGGGGGGGGGGGGAGGGACGCGTATTTTGGACATCTATAGCTCCCTTAGGAAATAAGGCAGGGGCACCACATTTGCAGCTTAGTTCATCAAAAGGAATAGTAAATTTTGGAAACATAGTTCAACAGAATCGTTGGGTCCAATTTTAGGGGATGCACTTTTGAAATTCGACGGGCCGAATTAGTGAAAGCTATATACGGGAATGGATATTGGAGACATTAATTAACACATTTGCAGTTACAGGAAGGGGCTAAAATTTCTGGAGGGTATACTAAAGGGATCTCTGGTCTTAACATAAAAGAAAGGCGGAGGTCAAATATCATAACCGGGATTTATGGCCCGTATAATGTAATAAGAAGAAAATGAACAGATAGGACGAATAGAGTTAGTGATCCTAACGGGGCGCGGTATAAAATCAAAATTTGGAAGAGACATCGGACTTGAAATTCACTGTGCTCCCACCTGAAAGTGTCTACTACTCACCATAAAATCAGTTAGCCGGGGAACACCCCAGGAGAGGGTGGGGAGCCGTCAAAGGGGACACTCGTCACTGTCTCGTACATAAGTACATAAAGATCATGCCAGGGCACATTATTGACGGTTTCACGAGCATCGAAGGAGGAAACCGAGGATCTGCAACTTGCAGGGGTAGCTTCCTGGATCAAGTCAATAGGTTTCGAAACGAATGTTGGCTGAGAAACGTTCACGGGAAGATGAGTGCTCTTTAAAAGTGGCCAACCGGTCTCTGGGGAGAATGTTACCGGTGGGACGTTCATATGTATTAGTCCTAACGGAGCCGCATTGAAATGTGCCGAGTGAGAAATAGGTGTGGGTACATCCAGGGGTCTCTAAGACACAATTCAACCGCCGGTAGGTGCATGGCGTTGCCACGGGGGGAACGGAGAGGGTAGAGGTAAGAAAATCGAAAATTGCACGATTTAGTACAGCTAGGGTTATTTTCAACACTTAACACGCCTCGAGGGATGGGTTTAGTCCTTGTCATTCACAGGGGTAGCTCCCGGGGTCTATAGATAAGGTTCCATGACATAGTTGACGTTTTCACATGCAGTACGTAATCATGTAAAAACAGCACATTGGACCCATTTTGGACGACTAACCACCCCTCGAGGGAGAGGACCACGTATCAACTATACAGGTTTAGAAGCGAATATTGGCTGGGAAACGTTTCCCGGGAGTAGGAGGGCTACTTTAAAGGGGCCAATCGGTCTCTGGAAAAAGTTTTAACCGATGGGACGTTCATAGCTATCGGTCCTAACGTTGTCGAGTTAGAAATAGGTGTGGGTACACCCAGGGGTCTATAAGACACATTTCAACACCAGGTAGGTGAATGGCCTCCCCACAGGGGGAACGGAGAGGGGGGTAAGTAGGGTACGTGTGTAAGAACCCATTGAAAATTGAACGATTTAGTACAGCTAGGGTTACTTTGAACAATTACCACGCCTCGAGGGATGGGTATAGTCCTTGTCATTCACAGGGGTAGCTCCCCGGTGTCTATAGATAAGGTTCCATGGCATAGTTGACGTTTCCACAGACCTCCAGCAAGAGATACTGCCCTTCAAAGGAGACAGTCGTGTGAAAATTTGGTCAAACCAAACATTTAGGAGAAATGCCCGAAATCATATGCCCCAGAGCCAGGAGGAAGAGGACAAGTGGTATCGCATCCGATACGTTCGAGGTCGCCCATCACGAACTCCGACGTGGGATTTTGCGTTCGGTAGATATGGGCCGAAAGCACTTGAAGAGGATTCTAGATCTATACTTTGAATCCCCGTATCTCGTCACGTGGACAAAACGCAGGTCATAAGTTTTCAGCGGTTGCTCAGGGTGTCCGGCACCATACACGACTGCAAAATGAACCAAATCGAAATGACAATAATTAGGGACCAGAAATTACCACCGCCACAGCGGTGGAATTAGCCAAGAGGGTCATAGAAAAGCCAAAAATTGATAATTCGGTAGGAAAATATAAAGACATGTTAATAATCGGTCTTTTCTAAAATTGCTGTAAATTCAGGTCGTTTACTGCTCTCAAAAGTCGGTACCAAGGTGGACTGTAGCTTATGGAATCGGCGCTAAGGCAATCTGCACCGACGTTGGGTACCGACGTGATAGGAATTTTCACCTATGCTACAAACTGCATTGGTACCGACGCTACAGGCCTTTGCCCCGACGCTACAGACCGATGAGCGGGCGCTACAGGCCGCCCTTGTGCCGCCGCAACAGTCCATGGTACGACGCAGAATGCCTTTACACCGACACTAAAGGCTGCCCTGTGTCAGTGCAAATTCCTGTAGCGTTGGTACAAGGGTGTCCAGCAACTGTACAAAGGCCGGTACCAGGATAGCCTCTAGCGACTTTGCAAATTCCTTTAGCGTCAATACCAGGGTATCATGTAGCGTCGGTGCAAAGGCCTGTAGCGTTGATACCAGGGCGACCTGTAGCTTCATTGCAAAGAGCTATAGCGTCGTGACCAAGGAGGACTGTAGCGTCGATGCAAATTCCTGTAGCGTCGGTACCAGGGTGGCCAGCAACTGTACAAAGGCCGGTACCAGGGTAGACTGTAGCGTCTTTGCAAATTCCTTTAGCGTCGATACCAGGGTATCATGTAGCGTCGGTGCAAAGGCCTGTAGTGTCGGTACCAGGGCGGCATGTAGCGTCGGTAGAAATTACTGTAGCGTTGGTAGCAATGCGGCCTGAAGCGTAGGTATAAATTCATGTACCGTCGTTACCAGGGCGACTTCTAAAATCGGTGCAAAGGCTTGTAGTGTTAGTACAAGGTCAGCATGTAGTGTTGGAGTAAATTCCTGTAGTGTCGGTACCAGGGTGGGCTGTAGCGTCGGTGCAAAGGTTGTTTTAAAAATTCTCATAACTCAAACTATATAATATTCACTTCAATTGAACAACAGACCACACTATATGTACTATGTAATGACGTTGTACATCATCTGTTCTTGACAAATTTACAATGTGTTGTCAGCGCGTTTTCGAGTCCTAAGCATAAAGTATCTCGCTACTACTTTGAAATGATACTCGATTAGCGCGATTCGTACCTTTCCCAATTATTTCTGTTGTCTTTTAGCTGCAATTTATCGCTATTACTCCATTACACTGCCTAAATCAAAGCAATCTTTTACGCAATGAAAATCTAAGGTTGGATGAGCATCTACACTCGCACCTGGTTGAATGAAAATATTTGAAAAAAATCCTAGCAGCAATAACAACAAACTTGTCTCAAAACTCCTTAAATTGTTATACATTTTGCGAATTATGACTGATGTCATGTATGAATTGCCTTTAGCAATAATTTAAGAGATGTTTGGCCACCGCAGACGCGTATCCAGGATTTTCTAATCCGGGGGGGCGAGAATTACTATTTAAGCGGAGCGCCACCATCAGTTGGCGCGCAGCGTACAAGAACATTGATGGTTTTGATACCCCCCAGCTCACCGGAAATGGCACTTTTCGGGCTTGAAATGACCAAGCAGATGTACACTTTTGCCTGAGAACCAAGAATTTCCCAATAGTTATTTTTTCATCAATAACCTTTTTAAAGATTGTCAACAGTCACATATCATGTTCGACCTCATCGCATCTCCTGTGGATCATTGCTTTTTGTAGGTGATTCTACGTCGCGGCC
The DNA here is from genome assembly GCF_037975245.1 of Apostichopus japonicus. Taxonomy (NCBI): domain Eukaryota; kingdom Metazoa; phylum Echinodermata; class Holothuroidea; order Aspidochirotida; family Stichopodidae; genus Apostichopus; species Apostichopus japonicus. The sequence continues at coordinate 32,524,881 of NC_092562.1, read as the reverse complement.
CACAATACCCGTAAGCCCCATTTTCAAGGTTTTAAGCCCATTATTTGTTCAGAATTTGAAAATTCACAATTCTTGTGAAAAAATTCACTTCGAAACATACACGTAATGTTGCACAAAATTTCATCTATGGACATCTATATAGAAAAACCTCCTTCAACCCCTAACAGACCGCTCAAAATTGCACGAGTAGAGAGGAAATATCATGAAGAATGTTGTTCAGGGAATTTTCGAAAATTCAGACACAGTTAATTTATTAGTGTCCAAATATTAAAACCTCTTATAACGGATACTATAAAACTTCGTTGGAGGAAATGAAAAAATACCAGATATTTCCGAAACCGAACATTACTCACGTATGCGTAGGAGGCGGTGGGGGTGGCTGCAGCCCCAACCGATATTTTTTGGAAAATTCGGGCAATATGCTGAGAATTTTTCGAGCTCCTCTGAGAGAAAAATAAAATGCTATGATGTAGCTATAGGAAATCAATAGTTAAAAAAAATCTCATTGGTAATTAAAATAAAGTTCTAAGCTTGCCCGACTAATTCGCCATTTCGGTTATAACACGGCAAATGATGTATGTAATTTGGCATGCGATGTAGTAACCGATGCATGCCTATATGATATGTACAATAACATGTTAAACGCGTGCGGAGCCCACGAAAAAGTTTGCTTATATTTTCCGGGCAAGTAGTTACAGCCCCCCCCCCCCCCCAATCACATTGGGCTACTACGCCTATGACTAGTACTATACACATACACAGTTTAGAGACTATTCATCCTGGATCTGCTGTTTGCTTTAAAAATTTGAATAATTGAAATGAGACTCAAATAAATAAGTTTTATCTGTTTATAGTGCATGCAATGCCACACATTCTTTTCATTTCGAAAGACGCAGTTTCAAGTTCATTACACACTGAAGGCTTCGATTCTCTATCTACGTTCAGTTTAGGGAAGATCTTGGGATTTTCATCCCTAGATATTGCTAGATATCCATACAGTACAGTGTCCTTGGGATTTCTTGGGGATTCCGGGCCAGATCTTGGGAAATTGCAAAATCGGGAGTGGTCACACTCCATGTAGGTCAGTGCACGACCTCTAGACGTTACGAATACACAACGCGATCACTTGTTATCGATGAAGTGGTGTGTTGCCGGACTTTGACAAGGTCTTGGTACTACGGGCGAAGGTCATTAATTAAGTTTCGTTATTCATCGGGAAGCGATTAGAGGGGTGGGGTGTAGGGTTGTAGGGCGCGCGTTTTCATGCAGATGGGAACAATCTCAAGAAGTGATGGGTGCGTCCTTTTCTCCGTTTTCTCTCTTTGTTCTTTTTCTTTTCCCTTTCTTCCTCCTCTTTCTTCCCGGGCCCCTCTTTTTTACCTTTTTTCTTCTCTTTTTTTCTCTCCTCTTTTTCTTACCCGGGGGGGGGGGCGCGCCCCCAACTCCCCTGGATACGCGGCTGTACAAGGTGTATAACTTTGGTCCTAGTACTGATTCCCAGTGGCGGAGCGTCCATACAGTCAGGGGGGCGGATGCCCTCCCTGACGGACTCAAATGGACTGCTGGCGCCCTTTTCAGCTATTCACCACTTTTTACTTATTCGCGATTATTTACTTTTTTATTGCGCTCTCATCTACCTATTGACATTTGTCACATTTTGTTGGCGATGACACCTATTTATTCTTCGTTTATCTGCACATTAGCAAGGCCAAGAAAGGGTAATTTCCGGCGATATAGGGAGTATCTTTACTCAAAAAACTTCTGTACGCTCTGCGCCAACCTGTGGTGGCGCTCCGCTTAGATAAAGTCGAAAGCACCCATACAGACCATTCTCGCCCCCTCTGACCAATACCCCTAGCTCCGCCACTGCTGATCCCTGAGGAACACCATAGGCTATTTAAGTAACAAAGTTGCAGATTTTATGTACTAGCAATATAAACCTTTATTCACTTTTATGTACGGAGTGCCGATGCAAATAGCGACACAGTTAATTCAACGTTGGTCACTGGTTCGCTGATATTATCTACGGATGCCCATAAGCTAATTTCCAATTGCCAACAGCCTCTCCTATTCTTATGAGGCGTAACACACATACTATCTTATAGGGTGGTCGGTTCGAGATACGGTAGCTTATTAAACATTGTTTCCACAATTGGCCTCTGGCGACTCCGAATGACCTTTGACCGCCACAAAAAACAATAGGGTTCTTGTACTTAATGTGGTATTCCTTAACGCGAAATATGAGACTGATCCAAGATTCCCTTCTTGAGATATCGTGTTTACAAGGTTTTCACAATTTGATCCCTGGCAAGGGCGTAGGAACCGGGGGGGGGGGCTGGGGGCGCCAGCCCCCAGTGAAAAATATGGGGGGCGGAAGTATCGTTTCGTCCCCCGCTCCGCAAGTCAGAAAACCCCTTTTTCATTTCCAAATGAGAAAAAAATCTCATTTGAAGCACCAAATTGCATCTAAGGCCAGGTGAAAATGCAAAATTCTTTACAAAATGGAGTGGGTGTTGAAGTGTGCTATATTGCACCAAATTGCATCTGAGGCCACCTGGAAATGAAAAAAATTCCAAAGGGGAGGGGGACACCCCATCCCCTTAGACCCCTCCCCAGGCCGGCCATCAGTCTTCAGCCCCCCACTCAAAAGTACCTTCCTACGCCACTGATCCCTGGTGTCCACAAATGACCTTTGACCTCCACTAAAAACAATAGGCCTTTTCTTGTTAATGTGGTTCTCCTACACACGTAATATGAGATGGGTCCAAGCTTCCCATCTTGAGATATCGTGAATACAAGCAAAGCGTCACACACGCACACGCAGTACACCCACATACTCATACGCCTGCATGACTACATAGGTTACGATTATCATCGAAACCTCAAAAATACGTAAGGTCTGCCTATTCATATTGGAAATAAATATAACATAGTCGCTATACAGAGGCTAAAGAAAACACTTGCATGCATGTTTACTTTTGGTCGTAGTTATCATAGTACTAACTAGTAATTGAAATATGTAAGCTTATTATGTGTTTTCATCCAATTGTCTACAAGGCCGTGTGGTTGTTTTTTTCTGCAACATTGGCACGCAGTTACTGCTGTATGCACTGTACGCCTACAGTAAGTAATGCAAAACATGGCACAGGGTAACACTTCCACGTAAAGGCAGCACCAAGTTGTACAGACAACTAACGACACGCACTATATGCTGTGTACACCCTCCTTTGTTGTGTGCTGCAGCTAGCTGAGTAGGTATGTGTTGAAGGTCATCAGACAGGAAAACCCCGGCTCAGTCCATTGAAATTAATCACAGCTTCTGCTACAGTGTGTGCCTGCGGACTGCATAGACTTAACTGTCGATGCAGTTGAACGTGTTGCAATAATACAGGCATATGTATACATGGACTATTCGCGTACTAATCAGTAGCTTGCTCGGCCCAGCTAGCATTGTCAGACAGAGATAGTTGCACATTACAGTGTAGGGTATATGATTCAGGCACTAGTATCAGCAGAATTAATGGGGAATGACCACTTCTATCAGGTGGATGCTTCAAGGATTTGAAATGTGACTTTCAAATACTTTATGATGTGCATTATTATTTTTTTCTTTTCGTAACACTGGACTGAGTAGCCTGTCAAAGAATTGAAGAATAGGTTATTAACTTGTTTAGTAGTAAATGGTAAAATATGGCACTTGAAGATACTGTGAAATTGTTAGGGAATGTCATCATTAAAGGATTACTTAAAACAAACTTTGATATGTTTTAGAAAGTTTTAAAACAAATCTAACTGTCCCTGTTGTATTTCATTACCTTGTTAAATGTTTGGGAAGTTGTTGAGGCCTATCAAATAATGTGACTGGAAAACCTGGTCTAGACAGACCATTAGGTACATTGTCACAGACCATTAGGTCAATTCCAACATAAAAGCCACAATGAAGATTTAAACTGATGTTATCAACATGTTGACAAGTGATGCTGAAAGTCAGCCAAGAGTCATGTTGTTTATTTGAAGTTTTTATAATTATTAAAACAAGAGATTAACATAAAACTTTAGACATAAATTCAGGAGCCCATTGTCATCAAGTTTTACCAATCACAAGATCAAGACTTGTCCATCATGGTTGTCCAGGATGTACAATATATAACTTGGTATCTATAGATCAGTCACCAATCACAAGATTTGTCTATCATGGTTGTCCGAGCTGTACAGTAGCTAGTCTATATAACTTGGTGCCTATAAATCAGTCAACAATTAGATCAAGACTAGATCAAGATTTGTCTATCATGGTTGTCCAGGATGTACAATATATAACTTGGTATCTATAGATCAGTCACCAATCACAAGATTTGTCTATCATCATGGTTGTCCAAGATGTACAGTAGGCCTATATAACTTGGTGCCTATAAATCAGTCAACAATTAGATCAAGACTAGATCAAGATTTGTCTATCATGGTTGACCAGGATGTATGCGGTAATATAAAACTTGGTGTCTATTGATCAGTCAATAATTAGATCAAGACTAGATCAAATTTTGCCTATCATGATTCTCCAAGATGTGCAATATATAACTTGTTCTCTATATATCAATCAACAATCAGAAGATCGGGATTTGTCTATATCATGGTTGTCCAGGATGTACAACATATAACTCGTCACTATGGATCAGTCAACAAACATAAGATCAGGATTTGTCTATATCATGGTTGTACAGGGTGTATAACATATAACTGGTCACTATGGATCAGTCAACAATCATAAGATCAGGATTTGTCTATATCATGGTTGTACAGGGTGTACAACATAAAACTAATTGGTCACTATGGATCAGTCAACAAACAGAAGATAAGGTATTTGTCTGTCATGGTGATCTAGGATGTACAACATATACCTTGGTGTCCAGGGGCGGCAATTTGTTTCAAATATTGGGGGGGGGGGGACATTTGCTCGGGTACAGGCGCGTATCCAGGATTTTCTAACCCGGGGACGCGAATTACTATCAAAGCGAAGCGCCACCATTGGTTGGCGCACAGCGTACAAGAAAATTTCTGGTTTTGATAGCCCCCCAGATCACTGGAAATGGCACTTCTCGGGCTTGAAAATAACCAACCAGATGTACACTTTGGTCTGAGAACCAATTTTTTCCCAATAGTTTTTATCATCCATAACCTTCTTGAAGATTGTCACCAGTCACACATCATGTTCGACCCCATCGCATCTCCTGTGGATCATTGCTGTCGTAGGTAATACTACGTAACGGCCCACAATACCACTTTTCAAGGTTTTAAGCCCATTATTTGTTCAGAATTTGAATAATAAATTCGCTTCAGAACATACCCATAATATGTTGCACAAAATTTGATCTATGGACAACCAATATTAAGAAAAACCCTTCAACCTCTGCATGGGAATTTTCAAAATTCAGACAAAGTTAATTTATTGGTGTTCAAATATTAAAACCTCTTACAAAGGCTACTATAAAAATTCGATATCATAAGAAAATACGAAAAATATGCTCGAGGGGGCGCTCTTCCCCTTCGCCCCCCCCCCCCCTTGGCTACGCGCCGGCGGTTAGAATTCTTGTAGGAAACAGGCCAAATGGAAACCCTGTGAACCCATATCGATTTGGATCATATATATGATTGTACGTACTTACACTCATACACTAGAGATGTACAGACATTATGATAATAATCATGAGTGACAACATGCTATACGGTCACAGGTCACAGAAACGACCACGAAGAGTCTTTTACCTAATGCAGCATGTGTTGGATGAAGTTTTAGCCACCGCCAAATATGATTTGGATAAATAATCTAACGCATTATTTTCTATTTATAGCCACAAAAAAAACTATGGTTGTCCAGGATGTACAATATATAACTTGGTGTCTATATATCAGTCAACAATCACAAGATCAAGACTTGTCTATCATGGTTGTCCAGGATGTACAATATATAACTTGGTATCTATAGATCAGTCACCAATCACAAGATCAAGACTTGTCTATCATGGTTGTCCAGGATGTACAATATATAACTTGGTATCTATAGATCAGTCAACAATCAGAAGATCAGGATTTGTCTATCATGGTTGTCCAGGATGTACAATATATAATTTGGTGTCTATATATCAGTCACCAATCAAAAGATCAAGACTTGTCTATCATGGTTGTCCAGGATGTACAATATATAACTTGGTATCTATAGATCAGTCACCAATCACAAGATCAAGACTTGTCTATCATGGTTGTCCAGGATGTACAATATATAACTTGGTATCTATAGATCAGTCAACAATCAGAAGATCAGGATTTGTCTATCATGGTTGTCCAGGATGTACAATATATAATTTGGTGTCTATATATCAGTCACCAATCAAAAGATCAAGACTTGTCTATCATGGTTGTCCAGGATGTACAATATATAACTTGGTGTCTATAGATCAGTCACCAATCACAAGATCAAGACTTGTCTATCATGGTTGTCCAGGATGTACAATATATAATTTGGTGTCTATATACCAGTCACCAATCAAAAGATCAAGACTTGTCTATCATGGTTGTCCAGGATGTACAATATATAACTTGGTATCTATAGATCAGTCACCAATCAAAAGATCAAGACTTGTCTATCATGGTTGTCCAGGATGTACAATATATAATTTGGTGTCTATATATCAGTCACCAATCAAAAGATCAAGACTTGTCTATCATGGTTGTCCAGGATGTACAATATATAATTTGGTGTCTATAGATCAGTCAACAATCAAAAGATCAAGACTTGTCTATCATGGTTGTCCAGGATGTACAATATATAATTTGGTGTCTATATGTCAGTCACCAATCAAAAGATCAAGACTTGTCTATCATGGTTGTCCAGGATGTACAATATATAACTTGGTATCTATAGATCAGTCACCAATCACAAGATCAAGACTTGTCTATCATGGTTGTCCAGGATGTACAATATATAATTTGGTGTCTATATATCAGTCAACAAACAGGAGATCAGGATTTGTTTATCATGGTTGTCCATGATGTACAATATATAACTTGGTGTCTATAGATCAGTCAACAAACAGGAGATCAAGACCTATCTATCATGGTTGTCCAGGATGTACAATATATAACTTGGTGTCTATAGATCAGTCAACAAACAGGAGATCCAGACTTGTCTATCATGGTTGTCCAGGATGTACAATATATAATTTGGTGTCTATATATCAGTCACCAATCACAAGATCAAGACCTATCTATCATGGTTGTCCAGGATGTACAATATATAACTTGGTATCTAGATCAGTCAACAAACAGGAGATCAAGACTTGTCTATCATGGTTGTCCAGGATGTACAATATATAATTTGGTGTCTATATGTCAGTCACCAATCACAATATCAAGACTTGTCTATCATGGTTGTCTAGGATATATATAACTTGGTATCTATAGATCAGTCAACAATCAGAAGATCAGGATTTGTTTATCATGTTTGTCCAGGATGTAATGATATAACTTGGTGTCTTATAGGTCAGTCAAAAACTAGACCAAGATTTGCCCAACATGGTTGTCTAGGACAACATGGTGCCTACATATCAGCAGTGCTTAGTCTACTGTACAAGAGACCAGTCAGTAATGAAGTTCAGAGCAGAACAATGTTACTGCAATTAATGTAGTCCTAATTAACTCTTTTCTAGGGTTTTGATTGGACTAGTCTGCAAGGATGTCTTTACCAGGCAGGGTTGGCATTTTCCTGGGAAAAACCTGTTTTTCCCACTAAGCGGTAAAAACCAGGTAAAAACCGGGAAAAACTGGTAAATACTGGTAAAAACCGCCTCCGTCTCGAAAACTATTATTACTTGTCTGTAATATGCATGGGTCATCAGTAGGCACGATATTGTTTCATGACAGGCATATGTTATTGAATATGGGAGTTTCTTAGCTTCATTTTGAGCTATTTTATCACAACCCTAATTCTACTTTTTGTGGAAAAAAGAGTATTTTTCATATTGCACATGTATAGTTATTCTGTCACGATCTCTTTAGCAGTATGCATTGCCTATTGCCCAAACCATTCTGGGTCTTCACTGGGACACTCACCCCTCCTAAATTCTTCAGGCCTATTATGTGCTCAGACAGTTCATTCAATTAATACAGTAGGCAACAGTCTATTGAGGTGAACTTCAATCCAGGGGGCTCAATATAAACTGCTTTGAAACTATGTAAGGCACATGGGCCCAATTTAAGTATTAAACACACAATGGCCCTATCGAGCCATTCACACAACCAAACTGTTTACCTTGATGCAAACATGGTCCAATTATTATACAACTTCATGCATGAGTGATTAAACACTTTGAGGTGGACAGGTGAGGTGATACTGGGCACTTCCTGTGTATAGGCTAACTGAAGAGGTAAGAGTATCAACAACACAGGTTACTGTTCCAGATGTTACTTATTCTTAAATTAGTTGATGTCACAACAGTCACACAGTATAGTGCCTATAAGCAATATAAGCATAGTACAGTGCCTAATGCGAAGTGTGAACAGAGTACAATTTATGGCAGACATGAAGTGATCGTTCTTGGATATGAATCATCATCTGGATCTGTTTTTGGGATGGTGTTGAATTATATGTAACAAGACAATGTGACATGTATAATATGACAAACCATAGCCCTAGGAGGCACCAACAGTTTGATACTTGTCCATTCTCTAGATTATGGAATTATGCATCTCGATAGGAAAATAAAGTTGGTTGATTTGAGCATCCAATATATTATTTATTTGAATTATTTACAATAGTCTAATCGGTAAACTCACAAAGTTATAGATCATGGCTGTTCTTTGGATGTAACCCAACCCCCTTCCATAAGATGCCATTTTCTTGTAGTTTCTATGCTCCTCCACAAGTTCCACATGAATTTTTAGGAATTCTATATAATTTTAGGTTTTTCCCAGTTTTTCCCACTTATAGGCGGTAAAAAACGCCCGGTAAAAACCGGCCAACCCTGTTACCAGGATCTGTGATATAACATGACACATGGTTGGATATTATCTATTTTCCTGTTTAATTAGCTCAAATGTTGCAGATTGTTGGTAGGGTTTTACAACCGACACTAAATCATTTGGTATTAGCCCAAATATTTTGCATGCTGAAAATAAAATGAAAGAGACAAGTCTCATTAGATTCCCAGATGCTACAACCATCTTAATTATTCATTCTGGAAGCCATCAGCAGTGAAGTAAAAGTTGTTAAAACTTGATAATGAACTGCTGTTATAGTCATGTTTATTACAGCTACAATATTCTTTAAAACATGAATTTTTATTCATATCCAGAATCAGCCAAATACTCCTTTCTTCTTCTGCATGTCTTAACTATGAAAATTAAATGTTTTTCACTAAAGGGTGTGGCTTTTACTACTAGTACGGAAAATTAACAGCGTTGTTCAGAACCAGAGGAACTCCACCCTACTTTCATTTTTACATTGATTGCAGTTCTAATACTTTGCAAATGACAAGAAGGAAAAAGAATTACCAGAGACAAAAGTTTACAGTTTCACATTTTCTTTCCATCCATCAAGGTCAAAGTACAAAACAACAACAAATTTTGTAAACTTTGATATAAATATTGGCAAGACTTCAAAGAATGCCTACACATCTGTATTTTCTTTAAATTGCATTTGTACATAAAAATATCAGTAAGAACATGCCCATGTTCCTGACACTTCTATTGCCTCTCAGCACAGCTTTGAAAGACAAACAATCATGTTTCATGGCTATAAAAATCAAATCCTGCAGACCAACAATACTAGTCATAGTCTAGACTTTCAAAAGGAATGTTCCTTTGCAATGGCTGAATGAGACAAGATCGAACCCTTAAGAGGCTCACAAATTCAATACATTTACCATGGACTGTACAATAGCAGTTACATTAGTTTACAAACCATATGAGATAAGTTACATAAGATTTTCTTAGAATACTGTCAAGGAACCATACAAGCACATTACCAATTTATGCAATTCTACTTTAATACTTTTCAATCTAGGTAGAAAGTGTGTGTTCTCGAGCATTAGAAGTTAGCAGAACACAACAATATAACATTACACTCTGTATAGCTGGTGTTGCACCTAAAATGTTAAACATTTCAAACTGTTATGGATAGAATAGTCCAAATTTGATCTAGATAATTTTTCACTTCATCATTTACGACACTGAGATGAAAATACTCTCTTTCGACGTCTTGAGGATTAGCAACATTAAGTTACATTTTCCTTTGCCAAGATATATGCCCAAATTTTGAAGTTTTCACATATATACTACATATTCTGGCACAATAACTCTAGTAACCTTCAAGAGGCATGTTCAGTGAATAGACAGAAAGCCATGTATGAAGATCATATGGAGGAGACAGCTGATTTATAAATTGACTATCATGGAGCTTTCTCCATACAATAGAATATATTGCATTTCACAACACAAACCTGGGAAAATTAGCATGATGCATAACAAGCTAAATACGGCATTTGTAAACCCCTAGCCCAACATGTTGCAAATTGACATTACTAATTGCTCCCACAAAGACAACTATGCTAAACGGTTTGCAATTTACCAGACAAAGATAGCATTTCACAACACAACCTGGGGAAATTGCCCAATAACCATTTTTTTTCTTCACATAAATGATGAAAATAGCATGATGTATAACAAGCTTAAGAAGGCATCTGTAAATCTCTAGATCAACAGGTTGCAAATTGACCTTACTAATTGCTCCCACAAAGACATCTTTGCTTAATGGTTTGCAATTTACCAGATGACCATAGCATTTCACAACACACACCTGGGAAAATTTGCCCAATAACCATTTTTTCTCTTGACATAAATGATGAAATTAGCATGATGCATAATGAGCTAAAGGCATCGGTAAATCCCTAGCCCAACATGTTGCAAATTGACATTACTAATTGCTCCCACAAATACCTCTTTGCTGAATTTTACAATTTACCAGAAATATAGTGAAATATTGCCAGCAATGGTTTAGTGACGATTTGAAACCTGAAGTTCTTGCAAGTAAATGTAGTCATATCTGAAAAGTTTTTAATGCAGCACTGCATCCAAATCCTCATATATTGCCCAACTTCAGGTTCCTCGGCATTCAACATTCTTCTTCCGACTGAAGTATGGCAGCGTCATGTCATCACTGTTAACTCTTAGCACATCTTTCGATAAAGTGTACAAGTTGTGTTTGTATCCACTCAGAGAAAGGTACTCACTCAGAATGCCAATTGCTGAGCAAGCATAACTTGGCAACCACATTTCACATGTTCCATCACACCTTCTTTTAATTTGCAAACCTGTTCCCGAAGTTTTGTGGCTGCTGCTTGTAAATCTGCATTTTGTGACTTTAGATCCTGAACTTTATCCTCCAAACGTGAAATACGCTCCAGCTTTCGCTTCCTGCACTTACTAGCTGCGATGCGGTTTCTCAGGCGTTTTCGCTCAGATTTGATCCTTTCCTGTGTATCCATGTCTATCGGTGAAAGATCAAGACATTGAGCACTGGATGCAGCATGAAACACTGGCACAGTTTGTGGCTGTTCTTGAAGAGTACCAGGCTCAGTTTTAATGTGTGGAATTGATGGTAGAGCCTCCACATGATGATGAGTGTCAGACCATCCTGACTGAGGGACACTGTTTATCGAGTCAGGGGATGGGGAAGTATATGCAGAACTGTAAGAAGATGAACTATACACAGGTAGACTCACCGTTGATCCTGGTAAACTTGTAGCACTGGTAAGAATGGGATCATAACCTGTTGAAGTAACATTCGCACAGGACAGATTTGTCATGGTTGTATTACTGGTAGTGTTATGTTCTGTAACCGCTGGCTCAATTACACACGAGTTCTCAACTTGCTGTAAAACATGCAGGCTCGTTGGGACATCATCTTGCTTGCCGGACTCGTGAAGAGACTGCAATGCTTCCACGAATCCCTGAGCAAAGGCAGTTTGCTCGTCTGTGACATTCTTCGGGCAAATGAACTGCGTAGGGGTTGGCGTTGTGCAGATGTTTCCTTGCTGGTTTATAAACTTCTCTAGCTCTGGTGAAGCCAACTGAAGCATTTGCACGTCTGGTGTCGACAACACCGATTTCTTGCTGCTCTTCAAATCAAAATTCAACGTCATATTTCTCTTCATATTGATCAAATTGCCATTTGGTGCGTCCTCGTAAAACTGAGTCTCCATTTTCTTTTCGGCTGGCATACAGATAAAGATAAGTCAACTGGTACAAATGTAAGATAGTTAATTCACAGTGCACAATTTTCTCACGAAAACACAGTGACTCATTGGTTCTCCTAAAGTATATCTCCAAGTTTTTCAGGCTGTGTAGCGTTTGTTCATTACCAAACTAGCAGTGCGTTATCTACTCACAGGACAGTAGGTCTTTCCTGAATGATGTGTAACATCTGACTCATATTTTATATACACTGACTAAGGCGTCTAAAAATAGCCACATCACTCGTGACAGCCCAAAGTAACGTTCTGATTGGTTAATCGTGACGTATGCAATATATTTGCCAGGAAATCCCTCATTATGATTGGTTGCCACAACAGGGTGTATAAACACAGTGAGGAATTGTGGGAACAATCCTACGGAAGCAACTATAACTACCCAGCGTACTGTACATGATATTCGGTGAAAGGTGGCGATTTGACTGTTTGTTAGGTTAGTTGAAAATAATTTTATTAAAATAATGAGCGTTTTTTCACAGTTACGTTATTGAACTCTTTAAAATTGGTTAACTATTTTTATTTTCTAAATAATGGGACAATTCAAATCGATCTTCTTTGTGGTCATAAATCACGAAGTTTATAGATTATAGTTTATCCCTAAAACATTTTGGTAGGGTCTGAAACGTCAGCTCATTTCTGCTAAAAGCAGACGGAAATCTTATTACCACAACAAACACAACGCGTCACCACGTACATCATTCCTTATATGGGTGCTTGGGTTGAAGTTCTTCGTTCATGCAAACACAGGTGGGCGGGGAAATTTATCTTCCGGGAATTTTGTCAACAAGTGTCTGTTCGTAACGTGTGTGTTAGTGTACACGTACCCGTTGTGACATGATATACCGTACATGTTAAGGTTAGACTTACCACCCTTTAACCTGCTTCAAAATTTCATAGACCGGAAGAACGTGGGCAGAGTTCGGAATGTACGCTAAATAGATATATGTCTATGGCCTGGGCTCCGGTAGTGATTACGAAATATCAGCATGAGCATATTCTATAGTGTAATATTACTTATGAGTAAGAGCGAATTTCATTGAACTTGAACTTGCGTAAACATTGACAGTTGACTTGCTAGGCTAATACTAGTAGGCCTAGTAGCAGTAGCCTAGGTAGCTCATAACTCAGTGATATACCTGCGTAAGGCTACATAAGGCCATCTTTTAAGTGATCGATGAAGTCATGATCAGCGCTGTCACGGTGTGCATTAGGTCTAAAGTTAAATATTGCGTTAACTTTCATCCAGTCTTGTAGACTACCGACTGGCCTAAATGTTAGTAGGCCTTTATCTGACGTAACAATGTAGACCTACATCGTTAACCTGGGTACCTAGCCTAACTTTCATGTTTGGTGGCGATAATTTCGGTAATTTTCATGAAAGTTTCTGTTCCCCAAATTGCACTAAGAAGTAACATCGTCAATTTTACAAATTCCAAATCTTGCTAAATTAACTGTTCAGACTTATTACAAACAAGGCTACGCAAGACTGTATTAAATTGGAAGGCTTTGATTTAGGCATCGACTGTACCCTCTTGAAAGCTGAAGATGTATCCCGACAAGCTTGTCTTGTCCGTACTGCATTCAGTTGTGGCAGTAATCTACTTCCTTGGGTTATCCATCCTCCAAGTTATCCTGAGTATTCTATAAACTCACAATGACCTCTTTGCAGTACCACAAACAAGTCATGGTAGATTATTAAAAAAAAAACTATTGCTATTGTGTTTGCCAAAAGCTCATGAATTTCCAAAATAATTTGAAATTCAATCTTGTTATTTAGAATTGTTTCACCTTTCTTTGGATTTATGTTATTTTATTTTTCTTCCAGTCTAATTCTTTTCTTGTGGTTACTAGCTTGATAATGAACCTTTGTTTTTCTAGTGTCCATCATATGTAGGCCTACTCGTTAATTTTTGTATTTGAGTTGAATTAGGCTCTGAGAACAGAGTAAGCACTTCACGTCAGATGTTATGGCGAAATGTAACTGTAAGTGTAAACTTGCAACCTGTAACATTATAGGAAAGAAAACCGTGGGCAAAAATTATGAGCAACAGTTACTACTGATCATGATTGTAATTAGTTTGTTATTTACGGCAGTTGACTTTGTCTAAGGGTCATCATTATATAGCAGTACATTATAAAATTAAATAATGAAATGTCACAGGGAGGTATGATGCTGCAAAGAAGGCAGTAACAGAACTTTTAACCAGCCCTGATTTGTTAGGGTCTTTCTCTTGTTGTGTTTGTGTCAAATTCATCAGCCACTTTCAGCCTGGGAAGATCGGCTCACAAGGGGGTGGACAGTAGACTGGGTTTTTGAGCGGTTAGGTTTTTCAGATCGCCTGCAGTGACTGGCTGAGTGACAGTTTAAACGTTAGCCACAATTTGTTTTATAAGTACAGCTGTACACTCAGATGCATATTAAGTATATCCTATTGTGTACAATGTCATTGGCTTGGAGGTGCACCATTTCCATTTATCTGATAGTTCTGCACCTCTGTTAAAGGTTTTGGAGCACATAACTATATTTAAGAAAGAGGAATATTCTAAAATAAGAATGATATCATCTTATTTTAATTTATTTTATTTTATATTTTATTTTATTTTTACTATGTTTGTAGTTTGTACAGAATGTATTCTTAGCCCTGGTGGAGGTCCTGGGTTCTTCAACCGTCAATTTTACACTTTCAGATGTGTAATTGAAGTACAAAAGTTCATTTGAGAAAAGAAGTCTATTTGATTGGAATGTATTTGAAAACCCACCCATTCCATTTTGAGATATTTCTTGCTCTTTTTTGTACTACTTTGATTTTCAGGGAGAGGGGGGGGTTTCCCTGCCACCGTGGGTGCCCATGACCACATAGAGTACTTACTGAAACAGCGTTTACAAGTTCCAGCAGTGTGAAATATGTAGTCTTCTCTTGTTCACTTAGTCCAAGACTGGAATATTCATACAGTATCTTATTTGGCATGTCAATGGTGCTTGTGATAACCTTTTGTAACTATCTGTATGGATAAGAAGCAAACAGTAGTAGTACACAGTGTGTTGTAGTCTCATGAACATACATACAGTGTTAACTTTGATGATTCATAATGAATTGATTTTATGTCAACTGGGATTCTGAGTGGAGTGAGTCAAGCTAGTAGTAGGCAGTTCCTTCCTTCTATTAAGACTAAGTGATGGTTCATTAACAAGACAGATCTGTTCTGTCTCACTACATCCCACTAAAACTTGAGTACTTATAGCAGTAACAAATCTAAACATGATGCTTTAATCAAGTTTTCTGTAGGATTCAGGATTTTAATTAGGGAGGCACCATTGCACCAGTTTCAATTTTAAATCTGGTTGGCTGCAGGATCCCTGGATACAGTAAAAAAAAGTCTGGCTGGATTTACTGGACTAACATCGAATTGTTTTGGTAGGATAAAGGGGTAGTGGGGTGGGGGGGGGGTGAGAATAAAAAATCTAAACACTCTTCTCTTTTCATGTTATTCAGTGGGTGATATTAAACAAAGGAGGCTCCTCTGTCTGGCATTCTAGGGCATATCAACCAACCAGACATTAGGATTTTGGGAAATCCTGCTGCACAGCCACAACTGTGCAGAACCACAGCAGGGAATTATATAAGAAATTCAAAATATAAAGAGAATGTCCCCACCCCTTTAAGGCTGACTGAAAATATTTCTTGGTCTAAGTCAGCATTTCATAACAATCTTGAGCGAACATAACAGTTTTTCTTTACTTGCTCATGTTTACACTTCCTTTCAAATTACATTATTCATTAGGGGAGTATAAAAGTGGAATGAATTTTAAAGTTGGCAGTTTGTTTTAATCAGGATAATTTTTTTATTTTATCACAACAGTTGACCATTTGAAATATTAACAAAGTAAGCAATCATCTGGGAATTTTTTCTTCTTCAATCTTTTAAATGATGTAACTAGGAAATGAAGCTGTAATTTGAAAACTAGTAGGACTTACATGTTGACTGAACCATAGCATATGGTCATGCACTGTAATACAGGTAAGGCTTGAGGCAGAAATTGTGTGTGATAACTCAAGATAGGAACAATATGGTGAATAGGATGGGTGGGATTGGTATTGCTGGGGCTCAAATGAAAAGGTTTTACCTAAAGTGTTAAATTAAAAGTCTGATTTTTCTGTTGATGCATTGTAATTACTGACCTGATTCTGGTTTGTGAATTTCTTAAATACTGCCTGAATGCCGGCCAGATTTGAAATCCAGTGCACTCCTCATTTCAAGTTTATTTTTATAAGGGGGAACTTGACTTTACCTTTGCAGAGAGTAACATATATGTTCAATTGCGCCAAAATATAGGTTTTGGAGAAATGTCTCATTATTTTGATTTTGTAGTAAGACTATTAAAGCTTTCTTCAAAAGAGGTCAGAACATGTGTATGATGTATGAAAACCTAAATTGTTTCTTGGAAACTTTGAAACCCTCAGAATGTTAATGACTCACCAGGGCTTGAATACTACACCTGATCAGAGTATGAGGTTAGACTTTATCAGTGATGAAGATACAGTACTTAGACCTACCTCTGGTGAAGATGGAATCAGGTCAGAAGAGGATAAAGAAGATGACATTGAGGTAGCTTAGTTTCTTTCAAATTTTGACACCAGGAGAAAAATGTTCAACTTTGAAGCGTATTTAACCTTGTGACCTCAGAATTAGTAGTCCTGCTCATCCCACTGATCTGTCCAGTATTAAATGACATTACCTATGTAATTATTTCTTTTCTGAGAGGTGCCAATAATAGGCTGTGGTACCTTGCTATCATTGTACCACTGGGGTTGGATCACATGATCAATTCATCAGAGGTACCCTAAATGAGGCAGGGAAGAGATTTCAAAAGAAATTTGGCTATTTGTGAGTTGCAATTTGACAAATGTTGAAAGAATAAGAAGGCTTTGTCTAAGGTAGGATTCAAACTGGTCAATTTTCCACAGGATCACAAGTCCTGTGCTCTACCAGTTTCTATCAAGAATGAAATAAGGTGGCTCATCAACAATATCATGAAGTATAACCAAGTTATTTTCAAAAATTCAAGTTTGAAAGCAATGACTGAGAGTAAGTCTTCACAAGGTTGAAAGGGAACCTATGAAGTCAGTTTACTGCTTCACCTTCATGGTTCAAAAACCCAGTTTGCTAAATTGTTTGTGTATCTTAGTATTGATTATTTGGTCAATCTTCTCCTTATTATTTGTAAACATAGAACTTTCTTTGAACCTGTGGTAGACATCATTATTTTGACCAGAGAAATTGGACACGTTCTAATTGCTCGTTTCCACCTCATTATTAATCATTTCCTTCCTTCTTTTAATAAAAGGAAATTAAAACAAAGAGTTCAAGGTGTGCATCCTTACTATGGTGTGTCCATGTCAGTTTTACCTAGGTCTTTCCATTAGGTTAAATCCATCCATGTAACTTCAGGAAACAAATGATTTAGTTTTTACTTGGTTTGATACTTGAGTACTGTCACAACTCTCTTCAAACTTATTACTTCTATATAAATTCCCTAATAACACAAAAAAATAGAAACCACTTTTGTAAACAAACACAGTTGAGCCTTATGCTTCATCATTTGGTGATTCCAGAATTGCAAACTGAGCTGCATTTGCTTGCACATAAGATATTGTAGAGCACAGGAATCTGTGGAAACATCAAATAAGCATGTGTCATGCACCAGCTCTTCAAAATTGTGTTGGTGTTATTCGGTGAGTAAGAGGGGATGACTACACATTTAGATTCAATAGGTCTATAGTAGGAATCGTATGGTACATGTTTAACAGTTTTCCATACAAACATACTCAAACACCTTTGTTTTGAATAAAATCCTTTGCTCGTTATGCATGCAGCTTGAACTACAGTCTAGTTATTTGGTGTAAATGTTTAGCAGACTGGGCAAGTTATGGATGTACAGTATAGCATCATTGTTTATAACAGTTGCAAAGCTTTTAGACTTGTACTAAAGCAGGTAGCTGCCTACTTAGTACAACTATCCTGTCTGTTTTGGCATTGTTCACCTTGTCTCAAAATCAGACCTCCAAATTTAGGTCATTCACTGGCTAAATGCCAGTGGATTTCTCCGTTTGCCAGAAAAAACGTAAGAATTGGTATTTCTCTGTCAGTAAAGGCACATGTTGCTTTTTTATTAATTAATGGGAAGTGCTACCTGTAGTCAGAATTTGATTTAACTACTAGTTTTTCAAGTGCACTGGCATGTTTGAGCTAGTCTCAAAAATTGTGAAATTCTAGGCCTAAAATCCATCAACTTGTCAAGGAGAAAAATGGTCCATACCTTGGATAATTTAATGTACACAATGTTAATATTAAAGTTCACTGATAATGTAAAAGTTGTCACTAATAATTCAATAGAACTGGAGGAGAATAGGGTTAGGGTAAATCCAAACATATTTCAACTTAATTTTCCTTCTGATACCCAATCCTCCAAGATACAAAATGGTTCTGTCCTCACTAAATGTGTAATGTTGCAAACTGCAGTGATCGAGTGGCTATAGGTGGGCAGTGGAGCTGCCTCCCTGAAGCTAAACACCATGAAAACCAAATGCTGATAAATCCGTATGTTCTTCAATAAATTCCTCTTAGCCACTCATCTTCAAAAACAGGCCTGCTGCTGTTCTCTGCTTATATTTGCCATGCATCCTCCCGTAAGCTTGAACAACTCTTCTGCCTCCTCAGCATTCTTCATGTACAGGTTCTTCCCAAGATCCCATCCTATTAAATAGATAAATTTACATTCAGTGTTAACATTGATACCAAGCTCATATTTAGCCTGCTTGCTTTGAGGGAAGTTTTTGAACCTTTGAGTTTCTTTGTCAGATTTATCTCAGTGTTATCTGGAATGGAGGCAAGCTTGGAGCAGCATGCTACAACGTGCAGACTGCAGAGATATATATGCTTAAAGATACTGCGGAAACAGAAAACTTTGTCATTCTGAAGAAAGGTGAGTTCATGTCTCAGTTTACCCTCATAAGATGATGTATTGGGATGAGCATACTTAGAGACTTTTATAATAGAGTAGATACTAGAGTAAACTAGCAAATGTTGAGTTCAACAAGAGTCTGAAAACCCTGGTTGACATGAGAACTCACAAAGTAAAGCTTGAATCAACTTGGCACTTGGTGTTTAGATTTCCCTATAGAAGTGAGTATCAAAAACCCTTTTGTACTCATTTCTTAGGTCAATAGAAGGGTTTTAAGGTAAACAAAAGTGGTGTTAGGGTCAACAGAAGTGGTTTTAGCACTTTATCTTGAGCAGGGGATGGTGGGATCGGGGATGGGTTGGGGTGGGGGAGAGAATCTGGATCTGATTCTCCCCTCAAGATCAACTTCCTAGAGTGAAAGCAATGTTAATTGGTAACAGTGAGATAAATCACTGAATTGAGTATTTTACAAGTTGGATGTGAAAGGGTCATTTGAAGTGAACAAAAGTCAAAGTTTGAAAACCTTGTAAACACACAATCTCCTAAAGTAAAGCATGAATGAACTTTGTAATTGATAAGTAATAAGTCTTGTTGATCACTTGAAGTCAGTAATGGTTAGCACTTAAAAACCATGTTAATGTTGAATATTCCCTATGAAATGTTACAAGTGATTCCTTTACCATTTTGGCACTCTTTTAGTAAATATTTGCAGGATTCCATGGGTTTTTGCTGTCCACATACAGTAGGTCCAGTTATCATTTGTGCTCATTAATAGGTGATATTCTTTGACCCCAGGAGGCCTCGCACATAATGAGTGACATGAAACAGAAAAGTTACACACTGGTAATAATAGTTTACCTTTATTAATCAGTTTGCCTAGCTTGTTTTAGACACAGCGGAATAGAAGTATCTTTACATATATAGAATAAGTTAGATTTGTGAAAGTTTTCCTCAGAGGGAACTTTGGAGATTGGAAAGAGCTATTACAAAACATCAATATACTGTTAGTCCTTACACCTACAAATGAGAAGTTTCATTACGAGTTTGCTGATGAATTTCGGAAAACAAACTTTCAAAGCAGATTCAATATTTCTTATTTTAAATGCACTCTGACCAGGTGGGTTTAATGGAGCAAAGCTGTCACCATCGAAAGAAAGAAATTTATTTTCTGTTACCCTTATGGCGCCATTGATTTACAGTGAAATCACTGCGACTGCCCATATCAGCATGTTCATTACACAAATGTAACCTACATATACTCGTATCATCCACTTTTTTTACCCAATTTCACGGAGGAAATGTCTGGAAACACCTGTTTATTCCTAGCAATGGAAGGAAATGACAAAATTTTGCAAGCTACATCGTTAAGACCAAAAGAAAGATACTGTTCAAGAGAATTACACCTGTACAGGATAGCCACGAAAGTGAAAGTAAGTCCTAGGCCTAAACAAAACAGAGAATTGATTGGGGCTTGCAAATTCTGATTGAAGTTTGTAGAATCTACAGACTGGTTATGTTTAACGAAGATAACTCAATAAAAATAATGAATATTAATATGAAAATTGCATAGAAAGGTGTCATTTTCACACTGGGCTTTTAAGGCAGTAAAGCTGGAAAGGTCGAAGTTAAAATTTGGCAAACACACATTGGGACTTTAAAAAAACATACACATCCAAAAACACAGCAGATATAATTTCAGGCAAAACTGGTATATATATATATGATAAAATACTATTTGCATCATCCAAATTGAATTTCTCTCAAGTATAATACCATTCTAATTAATTATACTAAATAGAACTGTATTACACTTAAGTTGAAAGCTATTTCATGTTAGTGGAAAATGTGTTTTATTTAACTGGAATTGTAGTTTACCCAAGTGAAGTAGAGTCATCTCCACTTAAACAGAACTCAGTCCCAGAGCAATGTTATTTTGCTTGGGTTACAACTCATCACTTAACAACATGCATGGCACTGCTGTAGGTTTACAAATTATCTAACAGAAGTCTCTCCATCAACCATTCAAATACAGTAGGCTTACAAAACTTTAGGACTTTGTGTTCAAGTAGGATGTCTTCAAGTTTAAATTGTTTCGCTTGCCGTACACACTACCTGGTCTTGGAACTTCCTATTAAGAGAATTTATATGAGAATTTAACTCTTTTAGATCTGATTTTCCCAGTAACAAACAAGGCCTATTCATATTGCTAGAGTAAATATTGAGTTTCATTGTGTGCTATTTCCTTTTGTATAACAGTGTGTCATCAACTGAGACCGAAACATGTGATCACAAGTACAAAGGCTGACGAAAGGTTCTTGAAAGCTGTTAGGGACTTTGGTAAGTATAATTCACAGGATGTGGCATTCATGGGTAACGGCGTGGAACTGATTGATGAAAACACAACTGTATAGGGCAGTCAGCTAAAAAGGAGTTTCCGGTTGAAATTCCTTTCTATGGAAGTGTTTTGTAAAAATTTAGGTAATGGGTTTATCCAACAGAACTTGGTGGAGCTTATCTAATCCAAGTTGCATTATGGTAGTTATTAGAAATTTATAGAACCCTTACTTTATTACTGGTGTGTCTGGTGAGGTATCGAATAACTCCATACAATTTGCTCCTGTGTACCCAAATTTACACGTGTAGGCTGTATGTGAAGCGTAGACAGTAGAAATCAATTCTAACAGTTCATGATACTGTTTGCATGTGTACTATACAAGTGAAAGTTGAATCATGAGAGATAAGGATCAATACTGTTTAAGGACTTTTAACATGTTTCATTGTGTTTCCTTCTTTGTCAATCTATGTAGTTATTACTCATAGGCAAGTTTTCCAGAGTCTTCCTCTTATAAAATCTTAAATTCATTGAGAATTGTTTGACAGTATTTTTGTCGGGGAAGTAGCAGGAATACATAGAACAGCCCAGGCTACCCCTGTATTCTTTTAAATAAATCAACATGTAATGATTGTCACGGGTAAGGTAGAACTATTCGCTGGACAACGTAAATACTCGAGGCGGATGGCGTGTGTCTTTTCTATGAGTTTTATTTACTCCTCGTAACCAGGGGCAAAAACCGGAATTCGGTCAGTTTCCGGCTTTTACACGCTTCGGTACGTCCTTTACGATATATGACAAGATATATATATATATATATATATTGCTACGAATTCACCAGCGGGGAACTGAAGTTGCCCCTACATATACTATATTAGAATAGTGAAGTACTGCGGGCTAACGTCGCCCAACGGACATCGTGTCCAACTGCCACAAGTAACTGCTGTGGTGCACCCAGCACCCTTGCACCAAGTATACTGTACCAAACACGAATACCACGCCCTGACCTGCTTACCCGGCCTATTCATACCAACCCTTTACCTGCATTTTATGCAAATTAATCTAAACAAAGACTTGCACAAATTCCATTGATGCCCGTCGAGCAATCGGTGAATTAAACAAAGCATATACTAGAATGTCGTATGTTACTAATTTGAACTTCGTGGGCAAAACAGACAACAAATGAATATTCATGAGTAAATTTATACAGCTGCACGATAGTCGTTAGACTTGCGTCAAGCATACTCGTGACACTGATGCTAAGCAATGTTTCTGATCTTGAGATTTAATATTGTTTGTTAAGGAGGTGAAAGGGTATTTGAGGTCATCATAGGTCAAATGAAGAGCAAAGAATTGTCAACACGATATCTCTAATAGGTTTCGTCATTTCCTAAGAGGAATCTGAGCTCATCAGAGCCTATCTGAGCTCATCAGAGTGAAATCCTTTTAAACACAGTATCTCAAAAAGGGAATCTCTGACACATCTCATACTTTGCATGTACATTCATGTGAATGTATCATACCGAGTAGGCAAAGCCAATAATACTTTCTGGAGGCAAAAGGTTATTTGAGGTCACCAGATTTAAACTTGTAAAAAAACCTTGTAAATATATCTTCAAACGGGAAGCTTGTGCCATTATCAGTCTGGTTGCTGTTTAATACAAGTGAACACAACATAATTAAATCTGATCATACCAGCTGACACCTGTTTTGCCCTTGCAAATGTTCTTAGCAAGAATCCCAAGAAAAATGTTCACAATCAGAGTTGTAAACATGGCATATTCAGACCTATGAACAATGTGCTGCAGTCAAACACAATGTAAGAAGTAACATGTAATGTTGAATGTATATCTACAGTAGTAGCGTATCACCCTGAGTTGCAAAGTACTTCTGAGGTTCCGCTGAGAATATAAGTTAAATATAAGTTATAGAATATAAGTTATAACATGTGGAACCCCCGACTAAATCATTTAAAAAATTTAGTCTTTTAAAAAGCTGCAAAGAGTATCATGGATGCAGTATGTTAAAGCATCAGTGACTGATGATAAGATTTTATTTTGAGAACCAAGTTTGCGTATCACAATTTGCTGCCGGTTGGTTTACAAAATGTTTCAAACATGAAGCACATGCTATTTTTGGATAGGCTTAGTTGTTAGTTTAGCTGGCTAATGATAGGATATAATTTGTAATGGATATTATATAAATTGAAGAAAATGTTTTCGTTTTGGTTCTGTTAAACACTAGGGGTCGAAAAGCCTGGATAGGCTAAAGTCTTGTCTACATGTAGTCAGTATTATTCATCGCACGATGTAGCATTGTGCGGTAGTGCAAATTTCACATGACCGGTAGTGTTGCAACATGAGTCCTGGTATCCTAACAACTACCGGGATTTTCCTCAACATTTCATCTGTGGTTCAAAGCACTTAATTACGAGACCGTCAATTTCATTCATTAAATGACATTGCCTAGGCTAACTACATACTCTTACACGCACGGTTTTCAATAAAGACAGTTCCAAAATAACTCGCTATGTTTGGGCCTTTATGTTTTAACATACACTTTCAAAAAGAAAAGCACAAACCTTGGAAAAAAGCACCCCGCACCATCCTTCATTCATACTCATACTTGGAATAAATGACATCTTGGAACCCTCTGCAATAATAGATGAATCCATTCCATTATAGCATCAACTCTCAAGTACCTGTACTGTACCCTAGGCTATAATAAACAGTCCCTAGGGAAGATGGATTTAAGCTTGATATACTCCCTGCGGTTTTGGCTCAAAATGTATTCAATTGTTATAATTATTATATCAAAATGAGGGGAAATACATACATGTGGTAAGATTTTATACATGGGGAACCTTCATAAGCATCGTAGGAAGAATAAGTTACTAAAATTTCAGAATAACTTTGAGGTCCCACAACATGCTAAGCCCAAGTAACATTAGATATTTGGTGTAGCCCAGGTCCAATTTAACACATGAAAAGTTGATTCGTTAGATGGTAGGTCTATGCCAGTACGTAAATTTGTAAGTATGCTATTCTAAGTAAGAACACAGACACCATAAATAATGTGTTTTCTTTATTTCAAATAGCAACACATAGTTATTTATATATGTCCGGGATTCCCAAGATTGATACCAAACGAATGTAATAACTTGTTGTTTTCCCACTCCCAGTAGTATTTATACATTGCACTGTGATCGAGACTAGTCAATACTGGGATCGGGATGCTGGGATTCACTTGACTACCGGGATCCCGCAATGCTAGCACTATGTCATTTAACAGTTTTGCTAGGAAATTTGTGGCTCCATTTAACGACAGTTTTCATAAGACTTGCAGCTATTAAAGTGTTGAACAATGTTGGTCAAACAGAGTACTGAACGAATCATACAACAGAAGTGAAAGGAAGGAAAGGCTTGTGTTCCCCCCCCCCCCCTTCAAAAAATGATAGTACACTAGGGATGCACCGGATATCCGGTCCGACCGGATAGTGAGCAAATATCCGGTTCCGGTTCTGGCCGGATATTTTTCAAAATCCGACCGGATCTTTTTCAAAATCTGGCCTGAATTATTCCTTAAAAAGTACACAGTTTCATGCATATCAACTTGGTGGGGAATATGATCCTTCATTTTAAAAGAGGTTAACACTAGTGTTATAGAGTGCAGACATATGTTTGTTAATTTAACCAAGGGATTCTGCAAATGAGAGTTATACAAGTGGTTACTGTTGTGAGTTGTGCAAACGAAAATATCGGTATTGGGCTGATATCGGGATTGGATTATCACATATCAGCCAAAACAGATATTGGTGATATCGGTACAACATTACTTAGTACACTAATGTCCCATATTGTGTAGAAAAGCTTATTGTTTTTTAGGTCAAAGGCCATTTGAGGTCACCAGAGGTCAAAATGTGGCAAACTTGCCAACACAATATGTCAAGTAGGAAATCTCTGACAGATCTCAATACACATGTGGATGTATCATATTGAGCAGAAGAAGTCTTGTATTTTTAGAAGATGGAAGTTTATTTGATGATGAATTTGGTTGCTTTTTATGAGAACCATACCAAACCAACCAAATTTTATTGCAATGGTATCAACAAACTTGCCTTTTTTCAGATAAATTGCCATCTTTGTGTGGACTTAATGGAGATATGGTCAGTGTGGACTACCTTCCAAGTACAGAGTTTTGTAAGTATGACCAGGGAGTTGTTCCATAACAACTCCCTGGTATGACAATTGGTTATCAAGTATGGCAGTTGGTAAATCAATGTTGGGGAAAACTTGTGCCAGGAGACACCAACCCACTGACAGATTTATGTATCAAATTCTCTATCTAGCCTGGAAATTGAAATGATCTACAGTGCCCGTCACTTTACAGTTTCCCTTGCTTAGTGTAAGGAAATAGAGAGCTATAATTCATACATACATATGTAGACAGCTCAGCAGACTGATGGGTATTATGTAGTGTCCATTGGTTCTTGTTTTAATAACAATTGGATAATTTGCTTCTTACAATAACAGTTTGATTGGATGCTACACTTCCTGTACTTGAAATTATTACACCAATTTGACAATTAACAAGGGATGACTATGGAGAGGTTGTTCTATTGCCACAGAACAGTCTTGAAGTCTCAAGTGCTTCTGAATTATAGAGTTAATATTATGGGAATTTTGAACTAGGGTGGTTAGACATGTCACTTACCCCAAAAGAGTTGTATCGTATTGGTTTGGTTGTTCAGGAAGAAAATACTTTGCTAAGTGCTTGTTTCCTAATTAAAACAAATTTACACACTAGATATGAAAAACCTGGTGTAAATACCAATGTACTGTATTCCTTGTGCATTATGTGGAAGTTGACTTTACATACAAACATGGTCAGACTTGTTTAATGATTAGTGGCACCATTAGTGATATTTTACAGATGTTTGTGCTGCTTCCTGCTAACCAGAAAGGGTTCTTGATCCTCTTCATATGGATGTAAGTGTAACTAAAGATAATAGACTGCTGATATGAACCACTTAACATACTGAAATTCCCACTTTTCCCTGTTTCACATAGTAGTTTCACAATACTTTCTAATTGCAGACATGAATATCTTCATATTTCAACAGCTTAACCAGCTTTCCACAAATTTTCACACTAATCCAGTGTGGACTTAAAGTTACTTACTTTGAGTAAAGGGACACAAAGCTGGCTTTTAGAATTGCACATTTTGGGACTGTTGATTCTAGTAGTATGAACTGGACACTAAAAGCTATTATTAGAGTTGTATCATGTTGTATCCCTCTAATCATTGCAGCATGGAAGTTTTTTCTATAATTTTGGTATTTTACTAAAGCGTGATAGGTTCCACAGCGGGGAGGGGAGGTTGTTTTATTGGCCTTAATCTTGTTAGAGATTGGGGGAAGTGCTTGGATCGATCACCTTCAAGAACAAGGGTCTGAAGTACAGCAGGTTTCCCAGTCCGTCTCCCATCCAGGATAAGTCATCTCAAGACTCAGACAATGGATACAGACCCGACAGAGGCTATAGACCAAGAAAGGGGAAGTTCCTCTCGGTAAAGCCTTTAAGTGACCCCTCTCGTCAATGCTGTTGCAACTGTCAGGCATGTTCAACTGCTGGTCCATCAACTATCCAAGCACCATCCACTTACTAATTCAGTACTGGCTCTATCAAATGCACCCCTCCCACAACATGGAGACGAAGAGTCAAGCCCCTCTGACCATTCAAAGAAATGTGGTTATCAATTCAGCTGATCCAGATGCCCACAACTTTAAGGCTTCTGAGACCCGGTCAGAGTGCGGAGATAGGCACCTCAAGCTCAAATTTATCCCTAGTAGAAGATATTGAGGACGAAAGGATGATGAATTAGATGTTTTACCAACAGACCTTCTGCCAGCATTAGTTACCAAAGCCATCAGCATCTTCAAGAAGCGTGTTGACTTTGACGACCAAGTATGTTTTGATAGGTTGGAGGCCATACAAAACAAGGTGGACCGCTTTTCCAGCGAAACATAACCATAATGATACATTGAGACAGCTCTTCAAATTTCCACTGATCGACAGGCTGGGATGGAGCAAGGTATTAGTTCTGGCCATTTTTAAGATCTATGAAATTTGCATTTACATTAAGCTTTGTCTATCGTTTTGGACAGAGATGGTTTCAGATTCCTGTGTACAGGGTCTTCATAGAGTTCACCTCAACACCTCCAGAAGGTGGAGGGAAGAGGACCACCCCTGTACTCAACGACCCAGAATGAGGCCATGCCCTGGATACATGTCCAGCCAGGTATGGTAGTGTGGTAGTGAGACAATGGGAGAGGAGGGACCACTTTTCCAGTCGTCTTCCCACACCCAAAAGACATGACTGGGGAGATCAATCCTCAACTTGCTCAACAAATCATTTGTAAGACCAAAATGTTTTCAGGTGGAGATTCTCCATCATTATACAATCCTTCAAAAAGTGCATGTGGGCATTGAGAGTGGATCTGACAGATGCTTAACTACATCAATGCTTCCTGACATTCAGTTACAAGGGAGTGGACTTCAAATTCATCACAGTCCCCTTCAGCCCTGCTACTTCTCTGAGGGTATTCACTCAGGTCGTTGGAACATTAGTGGCAGAACTTATCTACAGAGGTGTCCTCCTGCTTGCATACCTAAACAACTGGCTGCTGTTAGGTGAGTCTATCAAGATGCTGTCATGAATATGACCCTTACATCAGACCTGACACACTTAGGATAGGTCGTCAGAGGAAATATGGGACAGCTCTCCGAAGAGAGTTCCCAGTCAGCTTAGGTGACAGATACTCTTCAGCCAGTCACTAACAATGAGATCGCAGATATGACATTTGGGTCTTATGGCCAGTGTAGTAGAGATTGTTCAATTCTGCATGCTGCGAATGAGACCAATTCAGATTCACCTGCTGAAGTTCTAAAAACCAGACAAGTCCAGTCTGGACTTGCAGGTACCTCTCTCCTGTTAGCTCCTCTGTCACCTGCAATGGTGGTCAGTCCACAAGAATTTGTCCCTTGAAAGACACTCACCAGAAAGACCATTGATGTCTATAACCCTCATTGACGGGCTGGGGAGCCTTTGGGAGTCACAGACAGGCTTGGGGACCAGTTACAGCCTTCACGGACAATACAATGGTAGTGACGTACATCAACAGACATGGAGGTACCAGATTGGCACGGTTCTGCAATGCATTTCCTACACTGTTGCCGTTGTCCAGAGTGGCAGAGCTTGCACATTGTGGTGAAGAACAATCATCTGATGGATGCACGCTCCAGGAGAACCTGAATCTGCGCAAGTGGTCCCTCTACCTACAAACCTGTTCCCTGTTTAATATCTTCTGCCGCCCAAACATTGACCTCTTGCCTCAGCCAGCAATACTAGATGTCCAACCTTCTTTATGAGATGATACCTCCCACAGGCATGGGCAACTGATGCCCTGTTCATATCTTGGAATGGGATGCAGGCATGTGCTTTCCTTCCATAATGCCTAATTCACAGGGTCCAACTGAAAGTACAAAATTTCTAGGACCAAACCACTTTTTATAGCTACCAGGTTGCCAAGGAGACCATGCTTTTCCATGCTTTATACTCCTCTTGAGTCTTCTCTGCGACACCCCACATAGCCTTCCGGACTCGCCTCACCTGCTAACACTAGCCAGAAGAAGAACTTTCCACCCTAATATTGGATCCCTTGACCTGACTGCCTGGCCACTCTCAAATCTGACTCATACTCTGATAACCCTGTCTCTCCAAGCTTCCATTACATCCATACTCTGATAACCCTGTCTCTTCAAGCTACCATTACATCCATACTCTGATAACCCTGTCTCTTCAAGCTACCATTACATCCATACTCTTATAACCCTGTCTCTTCAAGCTACCATTACATCCATACTCTGATAACCCTGTCTCTTCAAGCTACCATTACATCCATACTCTGATAACCCTGTCTCTTCAAGCTACCATTACATCCATACTCTGATAACCCTGTCTCTTCAAGCTACCATTACATCCATACTCTGATAACCCTGTCTCTTCAAGCTACCATTACATCCCTTGGAAGCCACCATACTCTGCTACCCCTGTCTCTCCAAGCTTCCATTACATCCCTTGGAACCAATATTACTCTGATAATCCTGTCTCTCCAGGCTACCATTACATCCCTTGGAAGCCACCATACTCTGCTACCCCTGTCTCTCCAAGCTTCCATTACATCCCTTGGAACCCATATTACTCTGATAACCCTGTCTCTCCAGGCTACCATTACATCCCTTGGAACCCATATTACTCTGATAACCCTGTCTCTCCAGGCTACCATTACATCCCTTGGAAGCCACCATACTCTAATAAACCTGTCTTTCCAAGCTTCCATTACATCCCTTGGAACCCATATTACTCTGATAACCCTGTCTCTCCAGGCTACCATTACATCCCTTGGAAGCCACCATACTCTGATAAACCTGTCTCTCCAAGCTTCCATTACATCCCTTGGAACCCATATGACTCTGATAACCCTGTCTCTCCAGGCTACCATTACATCCCTTGGAAGCCACCATACTCTGATAACCCTGTCTCTCCAAGCTACCATTACATCCCTTGGAAGCCACCGTACTCTGCTACCCCTGTCTCTCCAAGCTTCCATTACATCCCTTGGAACCCATATTACTCTGATAACCCTGTCTCTCCAGGCTACCATTACATCCCTTGGAAGCCACCATACTCTGCTACCCCTGTCTCTCCAAGCTTCCATTACACCCCTTGGAACCCATATTACTCTGATAACCCTGTCTCTCCAGGCTACCATTACATCCCTTGGAAGCCACCATACTCTGATAACCCTGTCTCTCCAAGCTACCATTACATCCCTTGGAAGCCACCATTCTCTGATAACCCTGTCTCTCTAGGCTACCATTACATCCCTTGGAAGCGACCATACTCTACTACCCCTGTCTCTCCAAGCTACCATTACATCCCTTGGAACCCATATTACTCTGATAACCCTGTCTCTCCAGGCTACCATTACATCCCTTGGAAGCCACCATACTCTGGTACCCCTGTCTCTCCAAGCTTCTATTACATCCCTATGGAAGCCACCATACTCTGATAACCCTGTCTCTCCAGGCTACCATTACATCCCTATGGAACCCACTATACTCGTTAAGCCTGTCTTTCTAAGCTCCCATTACATCCATACTCTGATAACCCTGTCTCTCCAAGCTTCAGTATGTAAACTGTTTGTGTAAAATGTCACATATCTGTCATCAAAATATTGCTCCTTACTGATAGGTTAAGTTTATCTCCCAAATATCCCTCCTAGTGATAGCCTCAGTTAACCACCACCAAAATATTCCTGTAAGTCATAGGTTCAATTAATCTGCTTCTGGAATGTCCACCATTGTGATAGGTTCAGTTAATCTGCCACCGAAATATTCCCCTTAGTGATTGGATTACTGCCACAGATCTGTCACAAATTATCCCTCCTAGTTAATCTGCCACAGGAATATTGCTTTTAGTAATGGGATCTGTGAAAAGGATATTTCGGTGGTTGAAGGTAATTTGCTTAATGAACTTGCTGGATATTTTCTCAATCCACATAGCATTTTGTATGTCGTAGATATGAGTTTTCAAATTTGGTGGTCTGGTGGCATCTGGCAACAGCAGAGTGAATTTTGTCATCACTTCAATTCAGCTGAACATGATTTTCTTTTTCTATATAATATTTAGCTGACTTATGTCTTAAAAAACTCATTTTGCCAACCAATTTCTGTTTATAAATTTGATGTCAATCTCAATTTTTTCTAAAGTCAGGTATGAAATGTAGCCTTTGAATGAATGTACTGGTATGCACAGTTTGAAGGACCATGGGATAGAATTCTAAAAAGTACAGTATGCTAGGGACGGCTTGTGATACAAATAAAACTTTATCAATTTCTACAGCTCTGGAGGTTTGCAAACGCAGGGTGATGTCCATACATCTGCCAACAATTCCTAGTCATTATACTGAAGCAGATAGAACTATATTCCTGTCCTCAACAATTCCATTTGACTGTTGCTGCTTGGTAAGTTAGGTTCATTACCATAAACCACATATTGGTAGTACTGCGTGTGGTGTTTGATTTACTTGCCATGCAGTCAAGTTGGCCAGTGTTTGTACATGTGTGTGAGTACATGTTCATTTACCATTTACCATAAACCCAATATTGGTAGTACTGCGTGTGGTGTTTGATTTACTTGCCATGCAGTCAAGTTGGCCAGTGTTTGTACATGTGTGTGAGTACATGTTCATTTACCATAAACCACATATTGGTACTGTAGTACTGCGTGTGGTGTTTGATTTACTTGCCATGCAGTCAAGTTGGCCTGTGTTTGTACATGTGTGTGAGTACATGTTCATTTACCATAAACCACATATTGGTAGTACTGCGTGTGGTGTTTGATTTACTTGCCATGCAGTCAAGTTGGCCAGTGTTTGTACATGTGTGTGAGTACATGTTCATTTACCATAAACCACATATTGGTAGTACTGCGTGTGGTGTTTGATTTACTTGCCATGCAGTCAAGTTGGCCAGTGTTTGTACATGTGTGTGAGTACATGTTCATTTACCATAAACCACATATTGGTACTGTAGTACTGCGTGTGGTGTTTGATTTACTTGCCATGCAGTCATGTTGGCCAGTGTGGGTACATGTGTGTGGGTACATGTGTGCAGGATGCTCAGGCTTGTAAGCATGTTAAAAAAAAAAAAAAGTGCATGGTGGTTTGACCTCACACTGGTATGTGGATGCACCTTAGTGAGGAGAAGAACCCTCTGTGATGCTAAAAGGAAATTTTAGGTCAACAGAAATTATTCTATAAACCTTGTAAACAGTAAGTCTCGGATGAACTTCTTACTTGGTATGTGAAACCATCTTAGTGATTGCAAGAGTCCTGTTTTTGTGGAGATTAATTTATTTGAGGTCACGACAAGTCAAACTCTGAAACCTTTGCCAACACAATTTCTGCAAAAGCAAAGTTTGAATAAACATCATATTTGGCACTTTGGTCCAATGTATGGAGTACAGGAGCTCTGTTGCTGTGGTAGAGTTCAAAGATCATGTAAAGAGAGTGTATACATAGTTTCTTATTGCCCTATTAGAAAGTGCCTCATCTACATTCAGTAGGTAAGGTCAAGCCTTCTGTTGCATCATCATTCGATTGAGTGGTATATTTGAGTATCAAAGGCTCATTCGCATTCTTGATTTGCGTAGGTTCAGTGGCATGACCAACTATTAGCATTGCCTCAACTATTTATTTTTGTTCTGTATATGGCAGGGTGTGGCAGCCTGCACATTTGTAATAAAGTTAACTTGTATTATTAGTGTAGTACGCGTGAAGATTAAGAGATTTACCAAAGAGGTACGTTTTAACTATTATGGTTAACAGAGTATTAAATGTACAACTGTAACTGTATAAATTATTTGAGTTATGTCTTTGAGGTTTGCATATAGTATTTTCTAGTCTTTATGTGATACTTTGAATATATTTTACTGCTTGCGATTTTTTTATTCTTTAGGTGATAAATTTTTGTAAATTCAATTGAGAATTTAAATGTATATTTATGTATTGTAGTTTCCATGGTTGCAATATAGATGCGAATCATCTAGTTGAGGCCTTGGTGTCTTTCTTGCCTATGTCCCTCTCTCTACACAAAGGTCATATCAGGTCATATCAAATCAACAAAGGTCAAAGCCTGAAAACCTTGTAAAAACCTATTGTGCCTATTTTATGTTAAACGTCTTGTATGTAAGATGGCAAGTAATCACTAGATTTTCTGTTGTATTTCTCATTCTTCTTCTTTCAGGTGCGAGCTCTAGGAGGGCTTCTAAAATTCCTTGAGAAGAAGAGGGTCGGCATAGAACTGGAGAGCTCTGACTCTGATATTCCAATACTCTTTCTGAGAACCTTCTCTCTGTGAGTTTCACCACATACCCAAGTTACTATCATGTTCGGTTCATGTTCAAATTTGTTTCTCATATAAAAGTTAAACAGACAATATAATAAAAGTGTGGAGAATAGAATATGACATATATAGGACAGTAGAAAAACATAAATGTTGAGCAACTCTGCTGACCTTTACAATGTAGAAATATAAATATAAAACTGTATCAATATCTATAAACAAGGTCAAAGGGAAGGAAAAGGCAAATACAGGAGAGGAAATATTATCTGTTGTAATGGAATCTAAGCACTACCATAAGGTGGCATTTAAGTTTCAAAGGAAATGGTATAAAATTATCATAGGCGTAGGAGCCTCATTTGATTTGGGGGGGCTGTAATGACTTGCCCGAAAAATATAACCAAAATTTTTCGCGTGCTCCGCACACGTTCCACATGTTAATGTGCATATCATATAGGCATTCATTGCTTATTACATCACATGCCAACAACATAAAATCTTTTTTCGTGTTATTACCCTTCCATATTGATTATAATTATTGGGGAAGTCATTACAACAATAATGATAATAATATAAGTTTAACTATTGAAAAACACATTGCAAATTCTTCTCCTTTCAGTAGGTGCCAGTGGCGGAGCTAGGGGTATTGGTCAGGGGGTAGAGAATGGTCTGTAGGGGCGCTTTCGACACTATCTAAGCGGAGCGCCACCACCGGTTGGCGCGGAGCGTACAAAAATTTTTTGAGTAAAGATACTGCCTAGATCGCCGGAAATGACCCTTTCCGGGCCTAGCTAATTTGCAGATAAACGAAGAATAAATAGGTGTCATCGCCATTTGTCAGAAAATTGCACCAACAAAATGTGAAAAATGTCAATAGGTATTTGAGAACGCAATAAAAAAGTCAATAATTGCAATAAGTAGAAAGTGGTAAAAAGCTGAAAAGGGCGCCAGCAGTCCATTTGAGTCCGTCAGGGGGGGGCATCCGCCCCCTCTGACTTTATGGACGCTCGGCCACTGGTATAAATTTTCACCAAAAAAATTGAAAAACACATTGCAAATTCTTCTTCTTTCAGTAGGTGCTCGAAAAATTCTCAGCATATTGCCCGAATTTTCACCAAAAAATTGAAAAACACATTGCAAATTATTATTCTTTCAGTAGGTGCCCGAAAAAAATTCTCAGCATATTGCCCGAATTTTCACCCAAAAAATTGAAAAGCACATTGCAAATTATTCTTCTTTCAGTAGGTGCTCGAAAAATTCTCAGCATATTGCCCGAATTTTCACCAAAAAAATGAAAAACACATTGCAAATTATTATTCTTTCAGTAGATGCCCGAAAAATTCTCAGCATATTGCCGAATTTTCACAAAATTTTTTTTAAAAACACACTGCAAATTATTATTCTTCCAGTAGGTGCCCAAAAAATTCTCAGCATATTGCCCGAATTTTCACAAAAATAATTGGTTGGGGGGGCTGCAGCCCCCCCCCCCGCCTCCTACGTCTTTGAAAATTATTGAGGTTTTTTGTCACTTGCAGTGAAACCTTGCCAGAGATTGGAGCAGTAGTTAGTAAGTAGGAGTGTACTGTGTTTTGTGTTGTGACAAGAAGTGAAGAATGCGATTGCTATTGGTTGTAATATTGGGCTGAATAGTTTAATTCAGTGATGGACCATTGAGACTAGATAATGCAGTTGAAGCATATTGTTACAGTATTTATGTATTTGTTTCCCCATGGTGTAGTAATGCATATATTTTACAATAAGCAGTGTATATTCATAGTATGCTCTGATTAGTAGCATGGAGTTATATGGTCAATTCTGTGGAGACTCGCGTGACATTTTTACTAAAATTCCTCTCTATTTGATATCATTAAACAAATAAAGAAATTACCTGGGAGAAAAGCATTCATGTAGTCAGTGACGGTATGCCTTAATGCTTACAACAGTAGAGAAAAAATATTTATACCTCAAGTATTGGGGGTGAAATTGGTGAAAAACTAAACGTGACTCACGTGACAGTTACTATTAGCAAAAATCAGAATGCACACAGAAATGTTCAATTTTTTCTTATGTCTTATTAAAATGTCTCCAATAACTTTTTATAATCATACCGAAGTTGAAAAACACCTCTACCTCAATTGCTATGCAACTTTGAAAAAATGTTGTAACGAATGAAAATAACGATGAAGATGTATTGTGACTCGCGTGACAAGAAAATGTGACTCGCGTGACAAGTTCACTTTTCGGATAGTTCTAGACCAAATGCAGTAGTGAATCAAAGGTATAGATCTTGCATAGTGAAATATAACATTCATTGGTCTAGAAAGTGTCCAAAAGGTACTTCCCTTGGGAATGTCCAGATGATATTAATGTCCCCGAGTTACCCTCATGACTGCAGACAGTAGGTAATATACTGTATGGGTAGTACAGTGGTTCAGGCAATATATCTTGTCAATTAATATTTATAACAATATTTAGTATGTTGAAGTCACTCATTTGAAAGTTATAGAAGAAACATCTATCAGAATGTGATTCAAATTACCATTCTCATTTGTCATATCTGAATAAACCAAAAGTGTAATATTTGAGAAGATACATTCGCTCATAGGATTTTGGGAATGATTGAACCTTAAGGTTGTCAAAGTCATAGCACATTGCCAGATACTAATATAGATTATGTTTTTGTATATTACTAAAATATCAATGACACATGCTAACTTTTCAAATGTGGTGATAAAATAGGCATTATATTGCAAATAAATATTCATGAATTTAAATTCTGATATTTCAAATGAAATTATTATAATTAGTTTCATTATGAGTGCCCATATTATTCAAGTTGCCTAATTAAAGGGGAATGCATATGATATCTTTAATCAGTGATTCATTCATCAAACTATAACATCCCTGTAATTTTCACACAGTAAATAGGTAGAAACACTATCTTGAATTGACGTGACTCGCGTGACGTGACATTCGTAAAGGGTGATTTTCTGCAAAATTTGAACATCTTCTGAAAAGGAAAGTTCAGTAATCCTTTTGGTATCTATGTGAAGACTTGATATTCATTATTTGGAGTAATACTATTGTGCATGCAAAGAGAAAAAAACAAAAACAGTGAATTTTGTGACTCGCGTGACAGTAAATCGAGGGTGTTTTCAATTCACCACTGTTGTCTAATGCCTTGATGTCGAAAAAAATTGAAGCTTTTAAGTGAGCACTATGCTATAGCAAATATAATTAGTCCAAAAAACTTATGATATCTATGATTACTATGTACAAATCTGCACAAAATGTAATTTCATCGTATTTTTCATAATTTAGTTACTACGGGAACCATTTGTTATTACCGACCCCATAATCAAACAAATGATTTTTCGGTGTCTAGTAACTACAAGTATTCTATTTATTGGAAACATACAATTTTAATGTACAATGATTTTAAATTTTTTGGTATGATGTTGACCTTATCATGGAATTGACCATAGGTAAAGTTGATTGGAATCGAACCAATTCTTGAATCAGTTATTGTGGCTAAAACTTTATTATTTGAATTGGAAGAGGACTTATTGTGAATGAGAACATTTGTGTCATCAGCAATTAAGTGTATGGATGCTTTAGGAACTGCATTGTGAACATCTTTAACATATATGAGAAAAAGAAGCAGTCTCGAAACAAACTGGAGGGACCCCTGTAGAGACATTGAGGGACAATTAATTTAAGAGGATAGGATGATTAAAGGTGTCATAAGCTTTTTTGAGATTCAGATAAAGACCTAGGACATTGGTGCTAAATTTTGTCAAGATGTGTACACATATATTGTTTACAGCCTCTTACAAAGCATGAGATATCGAGTGACCATCCATAAAACCAAAATGATAACCAGAACAAAGTCTGTGTTCTTTACGGTATAAAGTACGCATTTGTCAATTACACTCTCTACATGTTTGTTGAAACCTGTGAGTAGTTTTATAGGCCAGTGTTGTTATCAGGTAAGCTGCCATCAGGTAAGCTGCCATAAATACCTTAAGAGCATCTGGGTACCAGCTAGTGGGTATTATTAAAGATAAGGACAATTACAGGTCCTATCAGATGCACAGCAAACTTATCTTAATTGGAATACAATCATACCTGGAAATACCAGGTTATAAGGCATCAATGAGCCTATATAGATTTTTGAGACACTGGAGAAATCAGCATTATAAGTAGGACAACCTGTGTAGTGGCTGGAGTTACGATGAGAATTTTGAGGGAAAGAAATGGTTGAGAACTGTAGCCATAAGGCACTGTCATTTTTACTGTTGATTGATGATAGCCCATGCTTGTTTGGACAAAGTTTGCCATGTCATCAATTGGATTGATCTTGCTGTAGCTAACAGTTAGTTATTTCACTCACTTCATATAAAATGTTCTTCCTGGTACTCAAGACTGGCTGACTTTTGAGAGCAAACTCAAAAGGAGTTGCAGTTAACATGTTATCAAAGTGATATTTAGTAACAATTATAACTTGCCTGGTTTAAATTCTATGTTTATGATGTACTCTTCCGGTCCAATCAATTGCAAGTAATGGGTCATACTAGTTGTCTACCTCTTATGAAAATGAAATTTGCATATTTAAAGGGTTCTTACATGTGATACAAATCTGGAAAGTGCTTAAATATGATTGAACTTTATTCAAGGCCTCGATTGCATGTGCTTGATTTCTTTGTATTTCCTGAAAATGTAATTAACAAATGCTTGAAATTCATTTTAAAATAAATCCTACATAATATTTGCACATTTATTGCTCATTTACTGTCCAAGGTAGATACAATTGCCCCCAAGATTTGTTGGTTTTTCATAGTCAGTAACCTAAACGGACAAATGCAAAATAGTTGCAATGAATTTGATGTATTTTGTAAACACGCGGGTATGTTTATTGTCTTTGGCGACTTTTGATTTGTGTGTTAAATTTGAAGCAAGCTTAAATAGTATCATAGGTGATTTTTTACATCCAATCATAATGGGAGTTAGCTGTGTATAGTGGTTCACTCAGTATTGTGGATAAAGGCGGTGGCATTTGAAGCAATGAGGCTTAGCAATCGGGAGGTTCTGGGTTCGATACCTGGCCGGGTCATAGTAAGGTGGGTTTCCAAGAGAAATCTATGGTTATCCCATCTGAAATGACTTTCTAAATTGAAAGATTCCAAATTTGAGTTAAAATGTTGAATTTGAAGCCACCCTACGTGTAAGTTGTAATCCATCAGCCCTTGCAGATTTCTCCCACATTTGTGGTCGCTTAAGCATCGTAAATATAACTGCTGATTATTATAATTATCATTATTATTACTTGTAGCATGTGATATATATATTATGGGAAACTTTCTTTTGCAGTGTTTGTTCATATATTTGACAGAATATTTTAATACTTTTATTTGAAAACCTGGTAGTGAACATATCATTTAAATCAAATATTGCCATTGCTCACTGGTTCTTTTTTTTTCACCTTGAAAACTGTAAAATATATATATTTTTCTATAAAGATATATTGACTATTTATTGTGGCAAATATTGTGGCAGATATATTGTGGCATATATATTATAGGATAGTGTTAGGTTTGTTGACATGAAACATTCAAGAAGAAAAATTCATGAAAGAATTTGGGGGGGGGGGGGAATTTTCCACCTGACATGGTTACATGACAATTTTTCAATTTAATAAGTAATTTTTAAAGGCATCCCTGCCAATGTTCATCAATTGGACCTTTTGTGAGACAGAAAAGTGTGCACATTTAAATGTTAATGAATTTGATTCATGCCCTAGTTGCTTTAAAGCTTATCTATTCTTATTATTTCATAACAAACAGGTATGTGTGCAGTGAAATTAGGTATACCTAAACAAAGTTCTTTGCTGATTACATCTTTGAGGATGACTTGGCTAGCACTCATTGTATAGTACAGGACTATCTCTGATATCTTCCGATCTGAATTTACTACCTGGTGCAAAAGTTAGTTCTAAGTGTATTGCTTATTTGAAAAATCACCCTTCCAAAACATAATTTGATAAATACCGCCCTGAGAAAAGTGCTAAATATAAATTTCAATAAAAAAGTGTATGGACCCATGATTGCAAACTTTACCTAGTTTTGTGTAATTGTTATTCATGATCTAATTAAATGCAACAAACACAGTTGTTCACAATATGTTCTTCATGTACTGTAAATAGAGTATTCAATGCAAAAGCTTACCACATTAATAACACTATTAACGATAATACTAATGGATTTGATGTCACATAATATTCTTCTTCCAGTCATGACGTGATGTTTCTTGATGCAGACACATACATAGCCCTTCAGCTTTTCAAAAATGAAAGTCATCCATCAGCTTACAAGGCAGGAGGAAGTGGAGCAAAAGAAGGGCTCAGTTTATTTGGTGAGAGCTCCTAAATACAATTATTACAATCAACTAAAACTGACATGTCCCATTCAGCATCCTTCCTCATTATTAGTAATCCCCTTTATAAATTGTCCCCTCCTTTCACTGGTAACCACCCCCCTCCAACCTGTCCCCCCCTCCAACCTTGCATAAATGACTCTATTTGCAATCATATCAGTGTTCTATGAATCACACATTACCGTTATTTAAAGTAAACATCCGGTGCAGTGTAGTTTTGACCATGTTTACTGTGTACCTACTATGTATTGATGTCCATTGTAATGTTGACTGTGTACTTACACTTTACTGCTACTATGCATTACTGTGTACCCACACCTTATTGCTACTATGTATTGATGTCCATTGTAGTGGTGACTGTGTACTTACACTTTACTGCTACTATGCATTACTGTGTACCCACACCTTATTGGTACTATGTATTGATGTCCATTGTAGTGTTGACTGTGTACAGTACCGCCCAGATTAAATCGGCCATGGCATCGTGTATCGTGACAAAATATGAGGAGACTCGAGGAGTCTATCGTGATATCGTTTCCATTACGCCTATAGCAAGTACCTAACGTGATATCGTGCATCGCATCGTGGTCGTAATATCGTGATAGTGTGTTCATCATTTCACTGGCACTGTTTACTATCGTTATGTTATCGTTATAGCGTGAATCACGTTGCAGAACGATCGATCGTTTCATCGTGATTTGAAAGAATTGGGGTAGGCTTCTTCCCGCAGTAGATGAAATCATCAATTCAACTCAATGTGCAATAGATTTATTGCAAATTCTGATCAAAAAGTTCGGTTTGTCACCAAAATTAAGTGTCAATCGACATACAAGTTTCATAATCGCAAAACTAGTACGATAGGCCTAATGAACACACTGTAGGCCTACTCATCCAAACTCCTTCATACAAACCCCTTCTTTAAAAAAAAAAAAAGCAGCGGTCGCAAAATATTTTCTATTCCAACAAAACATTCGTTCTGAACTTCTTGTATGCAAGAATATCAGCCTAGGCTTTAATTGCAGTAGCAAATCGTCCCAAATGTTACGATAGGGTAAATATGCATTGTAACGCTGAATATAGGCCTACAGTAGCTTTTTCACCGTCCGGGATGCATAGGGTGGCATACTTTAGTATGTTTGAACATTGTTTTCACGATCGAATTTTGCAAGATTTTCGAGAAAATTGTTTGCTTGAAGAATGTTTTTCCGCACCATATGATATGCTCAAATAAGCAGTTTCTTTTGCATAGCATCAGTAATCGATATGATCCCGATGGCAACCCGTATTGACAAGCACATTAAAAATTATACAAAATAGGTCATAACTTCTGTTAGAAGCTTTTTTCTATTTAAATGTCATAAAGTCATTTAATTGCTTTTGGCCGGACAGTTTTGTATGGTAGCAACCTTATTTTCTGAAAATACTAGATACGGTCACGAACCTCGTAGAATTTTCAAACCAGTCCAGACATGTTTGGTTTCACCAAATCGTCCATACCATGCAACAAGAGTATATTTTTTGAATATTTATGTGGTAATACTTGAATTTTTCATTTTGTTCAAACATGTGTTTAAGCATCATGTAACGTAGTTAAATACACATTCGCCCAAAATGCAATGATTAGGGGTAGACCCAGTATATTTTATGGGTTCCGGCGTGTCTACGTTCCGACAATTGTTTTTTACTCTGAAGTTCTTTTGACCAATATTTTTGACCAATATGTTTTCGGACCAAATTTTTTTAAGACCCTTATTTGTTTAGACCAAAATATTTTGATGACACAAATTTTTTTTACTCTCAAATTTTTGTTGACCAATTTTTTTCGGACATGCACTATTTGGGTCATAAAAAACTTTGGGCCCTTTTATTTTTTGTTTCGTAAAAAAATTTGGCGCGTCCAAAAAAAATGAGTCCCCCCAAACAAATCAGGTCAGGAAAATTGTGGGTCAAAAAAAGTTGATTCCACAAAAAAATTGGGTCCAAATAAGGGAAGCCTCGCAAATCTAACCGCCGGTTCCGGGCCGGCGGAAATCTCGCACCCCTTGCTCATTATACGTGTGCATATTGGTCCCATGGTTCAATGCACACAAGCTGGTTGCCAGCCGGAGTAATGAGCACAGTGTCCTGACAACACAAGGCTGGTTATTCTTCACAAACAATGAGCAAACTTGGCCAAGTGACCGGATTAACTTTTGCGGTTTTGACAGTCAATAGAGTGGTAGTTTATGTTGCAAAGTGACTTAATTATACACTAAACTCCGCCACTACCAAATGTCCGAGATTCAGTACTTTATATAATTCTTGCAAATCTTCCACGTTATCAAACCTCACAAATAAAATTTCTTGGGTCTCTTATGAACAATTGTGAAACTCCGCTACTCGAAAGTTCGATAAAAGCAGCCTTTACCTGGGCCTATACATTATGAGCCTTGTTCAACGAGTGGTACGTAACTATGAATTAAAACTGAATCAGCCATTGCATTAAATATATGCCCCCAAGAACTTCAAAAAACCCATATTGACACACCAGAATTTAATCAAAACAATAGTTAAGCTATGCCACACATGTATGTTAAAGAGAGAACATCGACCGTAACGTTGATTTCTGAACTGCGACACAAATTCAATGAATAAACAGATGGTTTAGGCTTGATTTTTCCCATTGACTTAGTGTGTTAGGCTGCAATGTGGTTAGAGATATAAGTAACTATTCGGTGAAAATTTTAATGCAAGCTAATTTGCGATACAGTTTCAGTTTATTTCTCCACATTGTATTGCATTGTTTCAAGCAGAGAACCTTCAAGCTGTTGTATAGCTCAACCCCGGTATGATAATGACATGTGTAGGCTACTCGACAAAATTTTCCAGAAATGTAATGGTAATACACCCACCCCACTAGGGTTGGGCGATATTTGCTTTTTAACGTCACGATAAATAGTTCAAAGATTATCGTGATATTTCGATAATTATACGATAATTTTTCCTTGTTGTCAACTGCCGAATTCCCACCAACCCCTGTTGCGTGCGAGCATAATGGCGGGGGGTCCAGGGGCCCGCCTTAGGGCCCCGGTGGGGTCAAGGGGTGGAACCCCTTGTGTGGGGTCCAGGGGCAAAGGCCCCGGAAAATTTTAGTATTTTTGCTTGTCTGGCTATAAAAAATTCGCATTAGAGGATTCAAAATACTGACAACTTTTTTAATTTAAATTGTCACGAAAATGATGAAAATTTGAAAATGACAAGTGAGAGTTGCTATATTATGTGATAAAATGAAACGAGATTTAATCTGTCTTACAATCTTTAAAAAGTTTAACTAACAAAACTGTCAATGTTATGAAACAAACTACGTTCGGCAAAGCTCCGTTTCGAGACTGCCTAACAATGAACAGCGTGTACTATACGTACATCAGTTTACAACTGCAGTGTTTACCCCTACTTAAATATCATGGTAGGCATACTGTACATGGGCTGCGATTTTTCCCAACAACCCCCCTGTCTACAGTAACACCTGTTTGTTAACATTTTTGGCACGTTTCCAAAAAACTTTTCATGGAGTGAACTATTTTGGCTCCACTCTAGAATTAATTAGGTAAGTCAGTAAAGGATCGGTAAAGTTATGCGAAATATTATCTTAGACGTTCAAGAAAAGTATATATCCCCGTAACATTAAGGTACAGGTAAAACACACCTCAAGCCAACCGACTCCTCCGCATGAACAAAACAATCTATTCCCCATGGTACACTCGAGGCACAGTCTATACCATACAGACATAGCACGATATCAAGGCCCCAATAGCTACAGTATGGCTATCTTTAGGAAAGTAAACCTTTTAATCCCATGTTTTAGGCCACTTGGCATGATTAACTGAATGCTAAATATTGTTTCCATGTCCTTGTAGAAAACGTCAACTTTGCAAAATACAATTACAGGGAGTTGTGTTTTTGTTGTTACGTGAGATCCGTAACCGGCGAAGTGGTTAGGCTATTTACCATACACTTAACTATGGTAGGATATTAATTTTTCCTTTTTTTTGGTGGAAATTCTAGAAAATACTTTCTTTTCCTCCCGCCAGATGTGGTCGTATGGTTTATTCATAAATGGGTGTACTAGAGCCTTGTCTACATGACATTAGTTGCATTTAGCACGATATGCCAGTTTTGCGTGAATTTTTCGAAAGTATTTTGCTCGATCCTTCGTAAAATTTGAAAGGTGTACCAACTTACTGTTCGTACACAAAATTGCTAATTTTTCTACTGATTTTCAGAGTTGTAAAGGACGTTTTTTTTTACGAAGTTCAAAAGTCAGTAAATGAAGTTTATAATCTTTATTTCTTTCAACTTTCTTAACCGTGGAATGCTAGAATAACATTTACACTTAAAACGGAGAAAGGATAATCGCATTTTTTCCACATTTATTTCAAATTTCTTTCACAAGAAATTGTCGTCATATGTTCAATCCTCATGATGTCTACATCTAGCTGGCTAAAAGAAAGTACAGCTTCGCTGGAGTGCGAAGAATTCCCTACAGTCAACCGATTTTTTTTTCACCTAGCTAGGTAGTTTAGGTCCTGTTCTGTACAACTTAGTAGGATTATTCTAAAGTCTTCCCGTATGTTAGGCTCTGGTTCAGGCTTACGGCACGTGTACAAGAAGTGAGATTGTGATTTCAGTTT
Source organism: Apostichopus japonicus (assembly GCF_037975245.1). Lineage (NCBI taxonomy): Eukaryota > Metazoa > Echinodermata > Holothuroidea > Aspidochirotida > Stichopodidae > Apostichopus > Apostichopus japonicus. The sequence goes on along the minus strand of NC_092562.1, from coordinate 32,480,218 downwards.
TTTAGATTTTTAAATCTTAAAAATTCAGGAAACCTGTCCTTGCAAAAAGGCAACGAAAGTTTTTGTTCCTACTTGGCCGACTGGGAAAATAAGAAAGATAGCATTGTAGATTCCTGCAGTGTAAATTCACATTTCCTTACTTATTTTTCACAGAAGTTTTGCTTCTGCAGTAGGATAAAATACGGCGTATAAACATACTATCTTTTTGAAACGTTTGAATACCTTGAGACTTAGCTATGATGTTTTGCTCAACTCACTATTGTGTTCAAATCGGCTTAGTAAAAACTTGACCGCGGCTGTGAATGTAACTGTATAGCGTGGAGGGTGGTTTGTAGAGTGTGTGCACTCAAGTGTGACTCATTATCTGCTTGTGGCTGTGCTCATTATAGCCGCGGAAAAATCCACCGGCCAGGACATGGCGGTTAGATTTGCGAGGCTTCCCTTAAATTGAGTCCCCCCAAAAAAAATTAGGCTGGAAAAAGTCCCCCCCCCAAAAAAAAATTGGGTCCAAAAAAATTGAGTCCCCCCCTAATAAATAGTTAGTGAGACAAAATTTGGGTCTAACAAAATTGATTCCACAAAGAAAATTTGGGTCCAAAAAAATTGAGTCCCCCAAAAAATCAGTCAGACAGAAATTGGGTCTAGCAAAATTGAGCCCCCCACCCCCCAGCAAAAAATTGGGTTCAAAAAATTAGAGTCCAAAAAAATTGTCGCAACTTAAAGAGACGTGGGAACATAGAGACGTTGGAACATATAGAGACGTCGGAACATAGGGTATGTCACCCTTCTTAATACATTGAGAAATTACTAGTCAAAAATATTTTCTGAAGAAAAACCGTACCATATATTTCACAAATATTGATGCTTAGATAAGTGCTTCCTCACAATCAACGAGCCGCCCCAAAATTTACTCCGCTTACGTAAAACTTCTATATATATAACACGTGGAAAAACACAAGTTTTTACACACATAATTCCCATTGACATTGTTTACGGAACATAAGTAGGTCAACGACATTCGAACTTGGCAACTTGCCCAAGTTCATTGCACTGTGGGAACGACACAACAAATTGTACATGATTGTATATTTTCCCGCCATCTGGACGCCCGAGTGTAACTTTTGATGTAATATGCAAATTATTAATGGTACTGTGCGGTTAAAACTTAACCTATTGCGACATACAAATTTTGGGAAGTTGTTGTAGATGTTACTTTTGTATCAAATGTAAAGTACTGTATGGTACTATAATTTATAAAAGACGCTTTTCCTCAGGTGGTAGGGAAAAGGGGTGTTTCGGTGAACTCGATCTCTTTGTATAGTATTTGGATACTTAAAATGACCATGTACTGTACATGCAGTTTCAATTCTATTTAGTAAGCTGTACTTCGCATTTTTATCCTTTGTGGATCTTTATTGGAATAAATAAGATATGTATTTTTTGACGCCAGTATTTAACGGTAAGCATTTTTTAAATTGTTGACTGAGCTTCAAAATCCATTTTCTAAAAAGTCGCTTTTCATGAAGGTTTTATAAAATATAGCTAGGGTAGGAAAATATTAATTAACCACATTAAAGAAAGTTTTTCTAGTATCCAAATAAAATACATGTTTCTCGTACTGAGATCTGAAAAAAAAACAGGCTGACGTTTTTCTTCTTTACATGCGCTAATACTAGTTTGGAATATGTGGCAACCTTAATAAAATAATTTTTAAGGTTAGTTAGATTTCTTGACTCCGAATAGAGACTCGGGAATCAGGAAAAGAGGAGGCCCCTTGCGCGGACGATAAACATGTTTTGTTTTTAACCGGCCCTGCTTCAAAGTTGTTGGGTGGAATTTTTTCCTTTGCATTCTGTTGGAACCAACGATAAATTATATAAAAACTTAACACAAGAAAGGCTTAGAAGTACTTTATTATACTTCAAAATGTTGCCAACTATTCAAAGTAACGTGGAACATAAAATCTACAACTAACACTAGTAACAGAAAAGTCACTATCCGTACGTAATGTTACTGTTGTTAAATAAAAAGTTAAACATGTAAAGTTGTGAGCTGACTTCAAAAAGTTTTCAAGGCGGAACCCCTGTAAAGATCGATTTTCGCACAGTAGAGTAGGAACTTCCTGATACACGATATTACGACATAACGAAATAGCGTGAATAATAAAAACCCAAAGCCCCTCGGCTTGAAATCACGATCTCAAGATATGACGTGTTAGTGTGAATGTAGCAGTCATGCTTGCTATCGTGAAGGCTTGGTATCACGATATAGCGTGTGATCGTGGTATATCGTTATATCGTTGTAGCGTGTACAAAAAATTTACAGTAGTCAGGTTTCACGATAGAAAACGATAGAAAAAGATAAGGGCATCACGATACACGATGCCACGGCCGATTTAATCTGGGCGGTACTGTACTTACACTTTACTGCTACTATGCATTACTGTGTACCCACACCTTATTGCTACTATGTATTGATGTCCATTGTAGTGTTGACTGTGTACTTACACTTTACTGCTACTATGCATTATTGTGTACCCACACCTTATTGCTACTATGTATTGATGTCCATTGTAGTGTTGACTGTGTACTTACACTTTACTGCTACTATGCATTATTGTGTACCCACACCTTATTGGTACTATGTATTGATGTCCATTGTAGTGTTGACTGTGTACTTACACTTTACTGCTACTATGCATTATTGTGTACCCACACCTTATTGGTACTATGTATTGATGTCCATTGTAGTGTTGACTGTGTACTTACACTTTACTGCTACTATGCATTATTGTGTACCCACACCTTATTGGTACTATGTATTGATGTCCATTGTAGTGTTGACTGTGTACTTACACTTTACTGCTACTATGCATTATTGTGTACCCACACCTTATTGGTACTATGTATTGATGTCCATTGTAGTGTTGACTGTGTACTTACACTTTACTGCTACTATGCATTACTGTGTACCCACACCTTATTGGTACTATGTATTGATGTCCATTGTAGTGTTGACTGTGTACTTACACTTTACTGCTACTATGCATTACTGTGTACCCACACCTTATTGCTACTATGTATTGATGTCCATTGTAGTGTTGACTGTGTACTTACACTTTACTGCTACTATGCATTACTGTGTACCCACACCTTATTGCTACTATGTATTGATGTCCATTGTAGTGTTGACTGTGTACTTACACTTTACTGCTACTATGCATTATTGTGTACCCACACCTTATTGCTACTATGTATTGATGTCCATTGTAGTGTTGACTGTGTACTTACACTTTACTGCTACTATGCATTATTGTGTACCTACACCATATTGGTACTATGTATTGATGTCCATTGTAGTGTTGACTGTGTACTTACACTTTACTGCTACTATGCATTATTGTGTACCCACACCTTATTGGTATAGTAAGACGGGGTAAAAAAAAAACGTTTCCTTAAAGTTTAACATAAAGCTCGTTAGGTAGATGCTTAGGTAGATATTTTAGTATTGTCAGTTGACAAGTGGGAATACCTTCCTAAATAGCCATAATAAAAATTTCAATCACAATGAGTAAAGGAAAAATTTCAGAAAAGGGGTGGTTTTTTTTTACCCCGGCTGTGAGTCATTTTTGAGGTAAAAAAAAAACCTGCTGGGGTAAAAAAAGTCCACACTGTTAAAACAACATACTACCAAAGAAAATGTGCAAAACCACCAGAAATATTTTCAGCACACTTTAGAAAAGCTTTATTTGGGCATTTTCAATGGAGTTCTGCATGAATTAACCTATTGCCAAACGATAAACTCCGGGAAACAAACCCCGCCTTCTGAGACTAAGCAAGATTCTATCAAGACTGTTTAATACCCCCGAAAACATTATTGACCATGTTTTATGAGTTACATTCTATATATTAGTATCACATCCAGCTGTGGGGTTGGGACTTAGGGTAGAGAATAATTTAGGACTCTAAAAATAACAAGATAACCATATACAGCAGACATATATTGTGTTAGGCTATAACACTAGGCTAACATAGCAATAACTTGGGTTAAGAACAGGCAACAGTTAGTTATAAAAATGTAAATTATTATATTGGTAGAAATTAGAGGAGCATAGATGTACTCCCTGTGTCAATCATAGCAGTTCTAATATTCTGTGATAAATATAAACCATTTTGGGAGGAAAATAGGACTGGTCTTTTTTACCCCAAACGGACACTAAACCCTGGGGTAAAAAAAATCCACTTCATTCGAGAAAACTGGCAGATCGTGTGGGTAATTACATTACTGATTCATGTAGGTACACCTCTTGTTATCATAACCAAGAAACAAAAACCTCTATATCAGTTCTAATATTTTTTGCGGGATAAAGTTAAAGGACAGTGTTCAGAACCTAAATATTTGCTATTTTTAGAGTATGGGAAAAATCGGCGCTAAAAGTATCGGTACGCCGATGGAAAGAATAGTATCAATCAATAAAGTATGTCAGAATTGACTTGGGCACCATGGTTTTCACATACACCATACAAAAATGTGTTTCAATTTCTCACGACTTGTAGTGGGGGTGGGTTTTCTTTTACCCCAACTACCCTGTGGTTTTTTTTTACCCCAATTTACTATACTATGTATTGATGTCCATTGTAGTGGTGACTGTGTACTTACACTTTACTGCTACTATGCATTACTGTGTACCCACACCTTATTGGTACTATGTATTGATGTCCATTGTAGTGTTGACTGTGTACTTACACTTTACTGCTACTATGCATTACTGTGTACCCACACCTTAGTGGTACTATGTATTGATGTCCATTGTAGTGTTGACAATATTTGATGTATACCCACACCTTACTACTACTGCCACAGTAGGTTAATGTCCAGGGTAGATCCCTTGTATCACTATTGTTCTGATATGAGTTCTTTTTTATGTGACAAGTGCAACAAAACCATTAATATTGAACTTGGTGCCAGATGTCAGTAAAATTACAGAACAGTTATTTTAAAGTTAGAATTATATAGAAGATTATAATGTCAGAACTGTGTATCACCAAAACGCTCTTCTGTTTCATTTTTCAAGGGATTTTGAATAGAACAAGATCAATGATTGGTACAAAACTAATGAGGTATAAATAGTTACTAATATTTGACAGACTTTTGACCTTCATGAATTTTACTTTCTGTTGTTGTTTGTTCCATTTGCCTGTTCCATTTGCCTGTTCCATGCAATTCTTTTCATGTTGTGACTAAGCTGCTTTGCCCAAAATGTCTCACAGTTCATTGCATTCCTTCTTTTCCTGAATAATACAACCATATTTCACAATTGACTCCCATTCTCTCTAGGTAGTAGTGCATTGTACGGTATTCTTATCCCCAATAATACAACCATATTACACAATTGACTCCCATTCTCTCTAGGTAGTAGTACATTTTACAGTATTCTTATCCCCAATAATACAACCATATTACACATTGACTCCCATTCTCTCTAGGTAGTAGTACATTTTACAGTATTCTTATCCCCAATAATACAACCATATTACACAATTGACTCCCATTCTCTCTAGGTAGTAGTACATTTTACAGTATTCTTATCCCCAATAATACAACCATATTACACAATTGACTCCCATTCTCTCTAGGTATTAGTACATTTTACAGTATTCTTATCCCCAATAATACAACCATATTACACAATTGACTCCCATTCTCTCTAGGTATTAGTACATTTTACAGTATTCTTATCCCCAATAATACAACCATATTACACAATTGACTCCCATTCTCTCTAGGTAGTAGTGCATTGTACGGTATTCTTATCCCCAATAATACAACCATATTACACAATTGACTCCCATTCTCTCAAGGTAGTAGTACATTTTACAGTATTCTTATCCCCAATAATACAACCATATTACACAATTGACTCCCATTCTCTCTAGGTAGTAGTACATTTTACAGTATTCTTATCCCCAATAATACAACCATATTACACAATTGACTCCCATTCTCTCTAGGTAGTAGTACATTTTACAGTATTCTTATCCCCAATAATACAACCATATTACACATTGACTCCCATTCTCTCTAGGTAGTAGTACATTTTACAGTATTCTTATCCCCAATAATACAACCATATTACACATTGACTCCCATTCTCTCTAGGTAGTAGTACATTTTACAGTATTCTTTTCCCCAATAATACAACCATATTACACAATTGACTCCCATTCTCTCTAGGTAGTAGTACATTTTGCAGTATTATTTTCCCCAATAATACAACCATATAACACAATTGACTCCCATTCTCTCTAGGTAGTAGTACGTTTTACAGTATTCTTATCCCCAATAATACAACCATATTACACAATTGACTCCCATTCTCTCTAGGTAGTAGTACATTTTACAGTATTCTTTTCCCCCATAATACAACCATATTACACAATTGACTCCCATTCTCTCTAGGTAGTAGTACATTTTACAGTATTCTTTTCCCCAATAATACAACCATATTACACAATTGACTCCCATTCTCTCTAGGTAGTAGTGCATTTTACAGTATTCTTTTCCCCCATAATACAACCATATAACACAATTGACTCCCATTTTCTTTAGGTAGTAGTGCATTTTACAGTATTCTTTTCCCCAATAATACAACCATATTACACAATTGACTCCCATTCTCTTTAGGTAGTAGTGCATTTTACAGTATTCTTATCCCCAATAATACAACCATATTACACAATTGACTCCCATTCTCTCTAGGTATTAGTACCTTGTACGGTATTCTTATCCCCAATAATACAACCATATTACACAATTGACTCCCATTCTCTCAAGGTAGTAATACATTTTGCAGAATTCTTTTCCCCAATAATACAACCATATTACACAATTGACTCCCATTGTCTCTAGATTAGTAGTACATTTTACAGTATTCTTTTCCCAAATAATACAACCATATTACAAAATTGACTCCCATTCTCTCTAGGTAGTAGTACATTTTACAGTATTCTTATCCCCAATAATACAACCATATTACACATTGACTCCCATTCTCTCTAGGTAGTAGTACATTTTACAGTATTCTTATCCCCAATAATACAACCATATTACACAATTGACTCCCATTCTTTCTAGGTAGTAGTGCATTTTACAGTATTCTTTTCCCCCATAATACAACCATATTACACAATTGACTCCCATTCTCTCTAGATTAGTAGTACATTTTACAGTATTCTTTTCCCAAATAATACAACCATATTACACAATTGACTCCCATTCTCTCTAGGTAGTAGTACATTTTACAGTATTCTTATCCCCAATAATACAACCATATTACACAATTGACTCCCATTCTCTCTAGGTATTAGTGCATTTTACAGTATTCTTATCCCCAATAATACAACCATATTACACAATTGACTCCCATTCTCTCTAGGTAGTAGTACATTTTACAGTATTCTTATCCCCAATAATACAACCATATTACACAATTGACTCCCATTCTCTCTAGGTATTAGTGCATTTTACAGTATTCTTATCCCCAATAATACAACCATATTACACAATTGACTCCCATTCTCTCTAGGTAGTAGTACATTTTACAGTATTCTTATCCCCAATAATACAACCATATTACACAATTGACTCCCATTCTCTCTAGGTAGTAGTACATTTTACAGTATTCTTATCCCCAATAATACAACCATATTACACAATTGACTCCCATTCTCTCTAGGTATTAGTGCATTTTACAGTATTCTTATCCCCAATAATACAACCATATTACACAATTGACTCCCATTCTCTCTAGGTATTAGTGCATTTTACAGTATTCTTATCCCCAATAATTCAACCATATTACACAATTGACTCCCATTCTCTCTAGGTAGTAGTACATTTTACAGTATTCTTATCCCCAATAATACAACCATATTACACAATTGACTCCCATTCTCTCTAGGTATTAGTGCATTTTACAGTATTCTTATCCCCAATAATACAACCATATTACACAATTGACTCCCATTCTCTCTAGGTAGTAGTACATTTTACAGTATTCTTATCCCCAATAATACAACCATATTACACATTGACTCCCATTCTCTCTAGGTAGTAGTACATTTTACAGTATTCTTATCCCCAATAATACAACCATATTACACATTGACTCCCATTCTCTCTAGGTAGTAGTACATTTTACAGTATTCTTATCCCCAATAATACAACCATATTACACAAGTGACTCCCATTCTCTCTAGGTATTAGTGCATTTTACAGTATTCTTATCCCCAATAATACAACCATATTACACAATTGACTCCCATTCTCTCTAGGTAGTAGTGCATTGTACGGTATTCTTATCCCCAATAATACAACCATATTACACAATTGACTCCCATTCTCTCTAGGTATTAGTGCATTTTACAGTATTCTTATCCCCAATAATTCAACCATATTACACAATTGACTCCCATTCTCTCTAGGTAGTAGTACATTTTACAGTATTCTTATCCCCAATAATACAACCATATTACACAATTGACTCCCATTCTCTCTAGGTATTAGTGCATTTTACAGTATTCTTATCCCCAATAATACAACCATATTACACAATTGACTCCCATTCTCTCTAGGTAGTAGTACATTTTACAGTATTCTTATCCCCAATAATACAACCATATTACACATTGACTCCCATTCTCTCTAGGTAGTAGTACATTTTACAGTATTATTTTCCCCAATAATACAACCATATTACACAATTGACTCCCATTCTCTCTAGGTAGTAGTACATTTTGCAGTATTATTTTCCCCAATAATACAACCATATAACACAATTGACTCCCATTCTCTCTAGGTAGTAGTACATTTTACAGTATTCTTATCCCCAATAATACAACCATATTACACAATTGACTCCCATTCTCTCTAGGTAGTAGTGCATTTTACAGTATTCTTATCCCCAATAATACAACCATATTATACAATTGACTCCCATTCTCTCTAGGTATTAGTGCATTTTACAGTATTCTTATCCCCAATAATACAACCATATTACACAATTGACTCCCATTCTCTCTAGGTAGTAGTACATTTTACAGTATTCTTATCCCCAATAATACAACCATATTACACAATTGACTCCCATTCTCTCTAGGTAGTAGTGCATTTTACAGTATTCTTTTCCCCCATAATACAACCATATAACACAATTGACTCCCATTCTCTCTAGGTAGTAGTGCATTTTACAGTATTCTTATCCCCAATAATACAACCATATTACACAATTGACTCCCATTCTCTCTAGGTATTAGTACCTTGTACGGTATTCTTATCCCCAATAATACAACCATATTACACAATTGACTCCCATTCTCTCTAGGTAGTAGTACATTTTACAGTATTCTTTTCCCAAATAATACAACCATATTACACAATTGACTCCCATTCTCTCTAGGTATTAGTACATTTTACAGTATTCTTATCCCCAATAATACAACCATATTACACAATTGACTCCCATTCTCTCTAGGTATTAGTGCATTTTACAGTATTCTTATCCCCAATAATACAACCATATTACACAATTGACTCCCATTCTCTCTAGGTAGTAGTACATTTTACAGTATTCTTTTCCCCCATAATACAACCATATTACACAATTGACTCCCATTCTCTCTAGATTAGTAGTGCATTTTACAGTATTCTTTTCCCAAATAATACAACCATATTACACAATTGACTCCCATTCTCTCTAGGTAGTAGTACATTTTACAGTATTCTTATCCCCAATAATACAACCATATTACACAATTGACTCCCATTCTCTCTAGGTATTAGTGCATTTTACAGTATTCTTATCCCCAATAATACAACCATATTACACAATTGACTCCCATTCTCTCTAGGTAGTAGTACATTTTACAGTATTCTTATCCCCAATAATACAACCATATTACACAATTGACTCCCATTCTCTCTAGGTATTAGTGCATTTTACAGTATTCTTATCCCCAATAATACAACCATATTACACAATTGACTCCCATTCTCTCTAGGTAGTAGTACATTTTACAGTATTCTTATCCCCAATAATACAACCATATTACACAATTGACTCCCATTCTCTCTAGGTATTAGTGCATTTTACAGTATTCTTATCCCCAATAATACAACCATATTACACAAATGACTCCCATTCTCTCTAGGTAGTAGTACATTTTACAGTATTCTTATCCCCAATAATACAACCATATTACACAATTGACTCCCATTCTCTCTAGGTAGTAGTACATTTTACAGTATTCTTATCCCCAATAATACAACCATATTACACAATTGACTCCCATTCTCTCTAGGTATTAGTGCATTTTACAGTATTCTTATCCCCAATAATACAACCATATTACACAATTGACTCCCATTCTCTCTAGGTAGTAGTACATTTTACAGTATTCTTATCCCCAATAATACAACCATATTACACAATTGACTCCCATTCTCTCTAGGTATTAGTGCATTTTACAGTATTCTTATCCCCAATAATACAACCATATTACACAATTGACTCCCATTCTCTCTAGGTAGTAGTACATTTTACAGTATTCTTATCCCCAATAATACAACCATATTACACAATTGACTCCCATTCTCTCTAGGTAGTAGTACATTTTACAGTATTCTTATCCCCAATAATACAACCATATTACACAATTGACTCCCATTCTCTCTAGGTAGTAGTGCATTTTACAGTATTCTTATCCCCAATAATACAACCATATTACACAAGTGACTCCCATTCTCTCTAGGTATTAGTGCATTTTACAGTATTCTTATCCCCAATAATTCAACCATATTACACAATTGACTCCCATTCTCTCTAGGTAGTAGTACATTTTACAGTATTCTTATCCCCAATAATACAACCATATTACACAATTGACTCCCATTCTCTCTAGGTAGTAGTACATTTTACAGTATTCTTATCCCCAATAATACAACCATATTACACATTGACTCCCATTCTCTCTAGGTAGTAGTACATTTTACAGTATTCTTTTCCCCAATAATACAACCATATTACACAATTGACTCCCATTCTCTCTAGGTAGTAGTACATTTTGCAGTATTCTTATCCCCAATAATACAACCATATAACACAATTGACTCCCATTCTCTCTAGGTAGTAGTACATTTTACAGTATTCTTATCCCCAATAATACAACCATATAACACAATTGACTCCCATTCTCTCTAGGTAGTAGTACATTTTACAGTATTCTTATCCCCAATAATACAACCATATTACACAATTGACTCCCATTCTCTCTAGGTAGTAGTGCATTTTACAGTATTCTTTTCCCCCATAATACAACCATATAACACAATTGACTCCCATTCTCTCTAGGTAGTAGTGCATTTTACAGTATTCTTATCCCCAATAATACAACCATATTACACAATTGACTCCCATTCTCTCTAGGTATTAGTACCTTGTACGGTATTCTTATCCCCAATAATACAACCATATTACACAATTGACTCCCATTCTCTCTAGGTAGTAGTACATTTTACAGTATTCTTTTCCCAAATAATACAACCATATTACACAATTGACTCCCATTCTCTCTAGGTAGTAGTACATTTTACAGTATTCTTACCCCCAATAATACAACCATATTACACAATTGACTCCCATTCTCTCTAGGTAGTAGTACATTTTACAGTATTCTTATCCCCAATAATACAACCATATTACACAATTGACTCCCATTCTCTCTAGGTGAGTAGTACATTTTACAGTATTCTTATCCCCAATAATACAACCATATTACACAATTGACTCCCATTCTCTCTAGGTATTAGTGCATTTTACAGTATTCTTATCCCCAATAATACAACCATATTACACAATTGACTCCCATTCTCTCTAGGTAGTAGTACATTTTACAGTATTCTTATCCCCAATAATACAACCATATTACACAATTGACTCCCATTCTCTCTAGGTATTAGTACATTTTACAGTATTCTTATCCCCAATAATACAACCATATTACACAATTGACTCCCATTCTCTCTAGGTATTAGTGCATTTTACAGTATTCTTATCCCCAATAATACAACCATATTACACAATTGACTCCCATTCTCTCTAGGTATTAGTGCATTTTACAGTATTCTTATCCCCAATAATACAACCATATTACACAATTGACTCCCATTCTCTCTAGGTATTAGTGCATTTTACAGTATTCTTATCCCCAATAATACAACCATATTACACAATTGACTCCCATTCTCTCTAGGTATTAGTGCATTTTACAGTATTCTTATCCCCAATAATACAACCATATTACACAATTGACTCCCATTCTCTCTAGGTAGTAGTACATTTTACAGTATTCTTATCCCCAATAATACAACCATATTACACAATTGACTCCCATTCTCTCTAGGTAGTAGTGCATTTTACAGTATTCTTATCCCCAATAATACAACCATATTACACAATTGACTCCCATTCTCTCTAGGTAGTAGTACATTTTACAGTATTCTTATCCCCAATAATACAACCATATTACACAATTGACTCCCATTCTCTCTAGGTAGTAGTGCATTTAAAAGTATTCTTATCTCCAATAATACAACCATATTACACAATTGACTCCCATTCTCTCTAGGTAGTAGTGCATTTTACAGTATTCTTATCCCCAATAATACAACCATATTACACAATTGACTCCCATTCTCTCTAGGTAGTAGTGCATTTTAAAGTATTCTTATCTCCAATAATACAACCATATTACACAATTGACTCCCATTCTCTCTAGGTAGTAGTACATTTTACAGTATTTATTTTCATGAAAATGATATAATTGTCTGTGCCTAGTGTTTGCACTTTATATTTGCAATGATTTTTTATGTTTCTTGCAGTTCAGTCAGCTTCTGTTCTGCAATCTTTGTAGGGCACATGGTTGATGTTTAATTGATATTAGATTGAAAAGTTATTGTTCTCAATGTATCATCAACATTCATTGTAAAACTTATGCAACAAACTAACAAAGCAAAAACAGATACAGGTATGTATATCCTGCCTCAACCGTGTGTTGCACTTGCCATGTGAGTACATAAATACTATTCAGTCATGTGTTATATAACTCAGATTCAGTTAGGTTACTGACACAGGTATGTTTATCCAATCCCATGTGAGTACAAAAATACTAGTGAGTTATTAGACTAGGAAGACTTCTAGCAGTATTCCTGATTCAAAGAAAACCAGTCCAAGGTTTAAACACATGAAACAGCCACTGTGTACTTTTTTGCAAAGATATTGTTAAGTGCAAAACTATTATTTTTCACATTTTTAGTTTTGATGTAAATTGTGACTGCAATCAGGATGGTTTTCAAATGTTTGTGTGTGTGTGACACCTTGCTTGTAAAAGGGAAGGCTAGGGTTATGGTAAGGGTTTGCATGTGTGACTGTGCAATAAGGATGGTGTTTGTGTGTCCAAGGGCGGCTATTTGTTTCAAATATTGGGGGGGGACATTTGCTTGGGTGCAGGCGCGTAGCAACTTTCATCCCCAAAATCGTTTGCGCGCTAATATATATATATGTCATTATTTGATATTGAGTTACTAAAGTGTGACATGCATGTTCAAAAATGAATTACACAAAGGTATCTATCTATTTGAGTGCTGATTCTGGTTCTCCGGTGAATGTCGAACACAATTAGTAATGTTAAAAAGATAATACAGTATTAAGAAAGGTGGATTTGAGGCAAATAAAAAGGACAAGTGATGATGTTAACGTATGTTACTTGGTATCCTACAGTTGTCTATAAACATAGCCCCTTCTCCATTAAAGTGAAGGGGAATATATATGAGCAATGTCAAATGATATCTTATGACACGAAAAAAAAATTGAAGTTCTTATCACATGCCATTGTAAGTTAGTGAGGCTGATCATTTAGGACACCATAACATACGTTAACAACACAACAGGAATTTGGATTTATAGAACTTAGCCACTGGCTCAATGACAAATTTCATCAACTAGTTAGATAGAGTACCTTAGAACTACATGGAAATAAAGTGTTTCCTAGGCATGGAAGTTCTCAGTCTTCTCAATAATTTACATTCAAAGTGCATATTGTTAACGTATGTTATGAAGACACCAAACAATGAGACACCATCACATACGTTAACAGATGTTCTAAAACCAATGAGTTTTAGACTCATTGGATGATGGAAATAGTTTAATTCTATTTCAAACATGGTGAAATATTAAGTGAGTTGAATATTCTGTGAGAATTCCTGCCATGAGCCTAAAATAGATTTTCACAGTTAACGTATGTTATGCAGGCTAGAAATGAGGACACCACACACAAATTGTGACTGATACAGAGGAATTGAACTGCTAGCAGTGAAAGAACTGTTTACTATCAGTGTATGTGGGGTTTTGATCAGTTACAAATGTTTTGATATTCAAAACTATCAGTTGATAGTGAAATAATGCCCATTTAACGTATGTTATGTTGAGGACACCAAACAATTTGTACAGTTTAACAACCAACAACAAGTTTTTTCACATGTATTTTTGAATGAATTTGTCCTCTGAGATGCCATTAGACCTTTTCTCAGCATGAGTAGTGAGTTTCTGGGATTTGCAATCCCTAGTACACTACTGTGCAGTGTGTGATTAGGCTATAATCATGAAAAGTTGCCACCAGTTAACGTATGTGATGCAGGAGGACACCAAAAATATGAACGTTAACAATGATGAAGATCTTTATTTTCCAGCAGTTGATGAGCATGGGTGACTGAAATTTGCAAGTGTAATTGAAAATCTGCTTTCACTTGAATAGAAAATGCAAAGTCAAGGCATAATAACATGGGAAAAACTAAGAAAAGTGCATCTCAATTACAGCCATTTTCATAATGTCACATTTTGGTGTCCAAAATTAGCCCAACATTTGCAGTGAAACCCTCATAATTTCGCATCCACCCAATGTTTGGTTGAATAACTATCAATGATATCTGATGGTGTATTGACACAACCATTGAAAAGGGAAATACGAGCAAAGGAGTATGATGAATGGAAATTTCAGCAAAATGAAAAAAAGGGACATAAAATCTCTCCAGTATCAGATTTTTACATATATATATGGTTACTGGTTGCTACAGCCGTATTTTCCTTTTTTAGCTAGCTATTATTCATTTCGAAAAAAGTAAAAACTACTTTCGGTGAAGGTCTCTGACGTTTATTGGTAATATTTAGTAACAAATTGTGACAAGGTTAGACAGGCGCGTAGCGAGGAATTTGCCAATGGAGGGGCCAAGCTTATAGGCAAACTATTTAAGCGTAGCGCCACCATGAGTTGGCGCGAAGCGTGTAAGAAAATTTTGGCAGAAAATGCCCTCCAGATCGCTTGAAATGACACTTGCCAGGCCTTGTAAGTTGCATCTAGAAGCATTTTCTATTTTTGAAATTACTACTGATATCATAAAAAAATACAAAAAATATGCTCAAGGTCGCCCCCTTCGCCCTCCACCTTGGCTACGGGCCTGCGGTTAGAAATCTTGTAGGAAACAGGCCAAATGGAAACCAGTGAACCCATATCGATGTGAATCATGTGTGATTGTACGTACTTACACTCATACACAAGAGATGTACAGACATTATGATAGTTATCATGAGTGACAACATGCTTTACGTCACAGGTCACAGAAACGACCACGAAGAGTCATTTACCTCATGCAGCATGTGTTGGATGAAGTTTTAGCCACCGCCAAATATGATTTGGATAAATAATCTCACACATTATTTTCTATGTATAGCCACAAAAAAACTATGCCACCAAATATTGGGGGGATATTAGATACTATATCCCCCCACCTAAATTATTGAGGGTTAGGGAAGGCTTGGGTTATGGTAAGGGTTTGCATGTGTGACTTTGCAATAAGGATGGTGTTTGTGTGTGAGTGACACCTTGTTTTTAAAAGGGAAGGCTGGGGTTATGGTACGGGTTTGCATGTGTGACTGTGAAATCAAGATGGTGTTTGTGTGTGAGTGACACCTTGTTTGTAAAAGGGAAGGCTGGGGTTATGGTACGGGTTTGCATGTGTGACTGTGAAATCAAGATGGTGTTTGTGTGTGAGTGACACCTTGTTTGTAAAAGGGAAGGCTGGGTTTATGGTACGGGTTTGCATGTGTGACTGTGAAATCAAGATGGTGTTTGTGTGTGAGTGACACCTTGTTTGTAAAAGGGAAGGCTGGGGTTATGGTACGGGTTTGCATGTGTGACTGTGCAATAAGGATGGTGTTTGTGTGTGAGTGACACCTTGTTTTTAAAAGGGAAGGCTGGGTTTATGGTACGGGTTTGCATGTGTGACTGTGAAATCAAGATGGTGTTTGTGTGTGAGTGACACCTTGTTTGTAAAAGGGAAGGCTGGGGTTATGGTACGGGTTTGCATGTGTGACTGTGCAATAAGGATGGTGTTTGTGTGTGATGGACACCTTGTTTTTAAAAGGGAAGGCTGGGTTTATGGTACCGGTTTGCATGTGTGACTGTGAAATCAAGATGGTGTTTGTGTGTGAGTGACACCTTGTTTGTAAAAGGG
Organism: Apostichopus japonicus; assembly: GCF_037975245.1. NCBI lineage: Eukaryota > Metazoa > Echinodermata > Holothuroidea > Aspidochirotida > Stichopodidae > Apostichopus > Apostichopus japonicus. The sequence goes on along the minus strand of NC_092562.1, from coordinate 32,463,595 downwards.
AAGGCTTGGGTTATGGTACGGGTTTGTATGTGGATACCCCTTATTGAGGTCAGAAGCCTGTTGTTTATACTGAAAGTCAAAAGTCATTAGCATGCAACAAAGGGGATAAAGTGAAACTTCTTGTAGACACTTTCTCAAAATGGAATTTGGGATGAATCACTTATAGATTATGGATGCTCCAAATTGAGTGAACACTATTGTTTGCATTGGAGGTCAGTTCAGGTCAATAGAGGTCAAATCTAAAAACCATTATTTTGCCTTCCGCAGAAAAATATTTTTCTTTTTCAAAAATATCAAGAGTTTTATAAAAGTAATCCCTTTGGCTGAATCTTTTGAAGTATTTAAAATGATTTCAGGTTTCATAGTGATTGCAATCTGGTTTCATTCTTTCTTCTTTTGAACTATTAGAGTATGGTTCATGCAGCCTTCTCGGGATCTAGATGTTTTGAAACGACGACTGGATGCTGTTAGCTATTTTGTGAATCCAAGGAATGCAGAAGTGACTTCATCTTTTCAAGATGCTCTGAAGCAGATTAAAAATGTCCCAGTAAGTAAAGACCACAAACCATATCACTACCTGATAAAACTGAGCATGTCAAAACCTTTAAATTTAAACACATGTTTTTTTCTAGATTTGTCCTCACTGCTTGTGTTGTTTGCAATGGTTTGCTGTCTATAATGCATATTTGATTTACCATATTTCCTTGTGTCTGCTAGTATTTCAGCAGAGACACTTAGAGCCAGTCCCAGTGTCAATTATATTCATGGGCCCTGTATTTGCACACACAAAATTATTCTTAATGTCATATTTTCCAGGGCCCTGGAATTGACCCCAGGTCCTGTGACTGTTGCCCCCTGAGCCTCTGTCTCATCAAGCTTGATTAAGTCTCTTGGCTTGGTGGTTGAACACTGTTATTACTTTTGTAGTACACTACTCATGTTATTTCAGACTTGTATTGAGTCCTTTAATTTTTGTTCTAGTTATGTGAACCAAGTTGTGCTAGTGATCCAGATAAGTTTACAATATTTCAGTTCAGCTTAGAAAATGGAATTCCTTACAACACTGTCCATATTGTAAACTGATATAAGTGGTTCTTTCATCAATTGATGAACATGAAGAATACTTCTGTATACCGGTTGTTGGATATGTCTGTAGGTTTGTACTATACAGTCAGTAGGTTTGTTAAATACATTCAGTAGGTTGATTAAATATAGTCAGAAGGTTTGTTAAGTACTGTCAGTAGGTTTATTAAATACAATCAGTAGGTTTATTAAATACAATCAGTAGGTTTATTAAATACGGTCAGAAGGTTTATTAAATACAATCAGTAGGTTTGTTAAATACAATCAGTAGGTTTATTAATTACATTCATTAGGTGTGTTAAATACAATCAGTAGGTTTGTTAAATACAATCATTAGGTTTATTAAATACGGTCAGAAGGTTGATTAAATACATTCAGTAGGTTTGTAAGTTAAGTACTGTCGGTAGTTTGTGAAATACAATCAGTAGGTTTGTTAAATATAGTCAGCAGTTTGTTAAATACAATCAGCAGTTTGTTAAATACATTCAGTAGGTGTGTTAAATAAAATCAGTAGGTTTGTTAAATACAATCAGTAGGTTTATTAAATACGGTCAGAAGGTTTATTAAATACAATCAGTAGGTTTGTTAAGTACAATCAGTAGGTTTATTAAATACATTCAGTAGGTGTGTTAAATACAATCAGTAGGTTTGTTACATACAATCATTAGGTTTATTAAATACGGTCAGAAGGTTGATTAAATACATTCAGTAGGTTTGTAAGTTAAGTACTGTCGGTAGTTTGTGAAATACAATCAGTAGGTTTGTTTAATACAGTCAGCAGTTTGTTAAATACAATCAGCAGTTTGTTAAAAACATTCAGTAGGTCTGTTAAATACAATCAGTAGGTTTGTTAAATACAGTCAGTAGGTTTGTTAAATACAGACAGCAGTTTGTTAAATACGGTCAGAAGTTTGTTAAATACAGTCAGGAGTTTGTTAAATACACTCAGCAGCTTGTTAAATACAGTCAGTATTATGTTAAATACAGTCAGTAGGTTAATTACATATAGTCAGTAGGTGTGTTTAATACAGTTAGTAGTTTGTTAAATAAAGTCAGTAGGTTTGCTAAATACAGTCAGCAGTTTGTTAAATACAGTCAGCAGTTTGTTAAATACAGTCAGCAGTTTGTTAAATACAGTCAGGAGTTTGTTAAATACAATCAGTAGGATTATTAAATACAGTCAGAAGGATATTCAATACATTCAGTAGCTGTGTTAAATACAATCAGTAGGTTTGTAAGTTAAGTACTGTCGGTATTTTGTTAAATGCAGTCAGTAGGTTTGTTAAACACACTCAGCAGTTTGTTAAATACAGTCAGCAGTTTGTTAAATACAGTCAGCAGTTTGTTAAATATACTCAGCAGTTTGTTAAATACAGTCAGTATTATGTTAAATACAGTCAGTAGGTTAATTACATATGGTCAGTAGGTGTGTTAAATACAGTCAGCAGTTTGTTAAATACAGTCAGTAGGTTTGTTAAATACAGACAGCAGTTTGTTAAATACAGTCAGAAGTTTGTTAAATACAGTCAGGAGTTTGTTAAACACACTCAGCAGTTTGTTAAATACAGTCAGCAGTTTGTTAAATACAGTCAGCAGTTTGTTAAATATACTCAGCAGTTTGTTAAATACAGTCAGTATTATGTTAAATACAGTCAGTAGGTTAATTACATATAGTCAGTAGGTGTGTTAAATACAGTCAGCAGTTTGTTAAATACAGTCAGCAGTTTGTTAAATACAGTCAGGAGTTTGTTAAATACAATCAGTAGGATTATTAAATACAGTCAGAAGGATATTCAATACATTCAGTAGCTGTGTTAAATACAATCAGTAGGTTTGTAAGTTAAGTACTGTCGGTAGTTTGTTAAATACAGTCAGTAGGTTTGTTAAATACACTTAGCAGTTTGTTAAATACAGTAAGCAGTTTGTTAAATACAGTCAGCAGTTTGTTAAATACACTCAGCAGTTTCTTAAATACAGTCAGTATTATGTTAAATACAGTCAGTAGGTTAATTACATATAGTCAGTAGTTGTGTTTAATACTGTCAGTAGTTTGTTAAATATAGTCAGTAGGTTTGCTAAATACAGTCAGCAGTTTGTTAAATACAGTCAGCAGTTTGTTAAATACAGTCAGCAGTTTGTTAAATACAGTCAGGAGTTTGTTAAATACAATCAGTAGGATTATTAAATACAGTCAGAAGGATATTCAATACATTCAGTAGCTGTGTTAAATACAATCAGTAGGTTTGTAAGTTAAGTACTGTCGGTAGTTTGTTAAATACAGTCAGTAGGTTTGTTAAATACAGTCAGCAGTTTGTTAAATACAGTCAGCAGTTTGTTAAATACAGTCAGTATTATGTTAAATACAGTCAGTAGGTTAATTAAATATAGTCAGTAGGTGTGTTTAATACAGTCAGTAGTTTGTTAAATATAGTCAGTAGGTTTGCTAAATACAGTCATCAGTTTGTTAAATACAGTCAGCAGTTTGTTAAATACTGTCAGTATTTTGTTAAATGCAGTCAGTAAGTTTGTTATACTGTCAGTAGGCATGTATAACAGAATCTTCTGTGGATAAATGATTCAAATGTAAAGACAAAGAAGGACATTTTCAGTACAACTGCCATGATTACATCATTCACTCTAGCATCATCTTTACGTTACTATTACTGAGTTCTTCCTATGTTCTTGACCAGATTTATTTATATTGAGATTTTCACTTTGCTAATACTTTTCCAATATTTTCATTTCACTATGTTTTATTGTATTGCGCTGTATTTTGCATTATTTCCCAAACAGCTGGGAAATAATAGCATCAATTTGCAACCCTGTTCAACACTGGTAAATAACATTGGAACCTTTCCAATTTGTAAGTACAGTATAGTGTCTGTACATTTTTGTCTGGTTGCCTAAGCTGACATTGTAACTCTTTGTTTTCTGTTTAATTAGAGAATTCTCAAGTTGATGAAACAAGCACAGCCATCTGTTAATGACTGGCAAACATTGTACAAGGTAATGAAGAAGGCATTCATCTGAAGTCATATCTCCACACAACAATGTCACTGACTCACATTTGACTATTGGTTAACTTTGGGTGTCTCCTCTTTCATGGCTTTGCAGCTATTAGTGAATGTGTCCAATTTGTATTGTGCTCCATCTTACTACAAGTGGAAATCAACAACATTGAAAGAAGTACTTCCTTGGATGTAAAGTGGAAATTTTTAGATACATTTTGTAACAAAATTTCATAACTTTGCATTGTTCCTCAAAATTTATTTTCTTTGTATTAAAAAAGTAATTAATTTTGAGCTATGATTTTGAGCTGGGCAAAATTTGAAAATATTTAGGAGGTAAATGGCATAGTTGAAATTCCCAATGTCCTACGTGGGCCAAGGTTGAATTTACAAATTAACTTTCTGTTGGGTTAGACATAAAAGCCCCACGAGTGTTCTCCCCTTCACCGTCTGATAGCCTTCCTACACCACTGACAATTGTTACTGGATATATAGATTCCTGTGCCTCAGAATACTTGTGATAGAAGACATTCCTTCTCTTACAACGTAGTTGCAGCTCACATTGTGTCACTTTGTTGTGCATGCTAAGGCTGCTCTCTTGAATTTGTAGTGGTAAAATGGTAAATGTGTTGAATCAAATATGGGAGACAAAGTTCTGGCCATTTCATCAACAGAAACTGCCAAATATGTCTAAATTACAGGTCAAAGTCAAGGCCTGTAAGAATTGACATTTCCAAAGAGTAAACTATATGGGTGGCATATGCAGTTTAGTTTTCTGTTTCTCGCCAGAGAATAGGCCACTTTCACAGGAAGTCCTGTTCCCTAAACCTGTCACCTATAGTCTACTTTATTTGATTCTATGTATTTACCATTTACATTAAAATTCACGGGAGACAGCCCTGGCATAGACAACATGTTTCATGCTTAAAAAGGTGGGAAATCTTTAATAATTCTTTCCAGTTTCTGAGTTATATTGTCATTTTAGTAATTTTATATTTATGACGCTTCAAGTGCAGTCTAGATGAAGAGATTGTGAAGGGCCACTGAAACCCTGCTACACCACTGGTATGGCGGGCCATCGTTCTCAAATCGTGGGGAATCGACTTATACCAATTTAAATTGACATATACCAATATCCTTCGACTTATACCAGTTTCCAGCAGCTTAAATTGACTTCTACCGATTTAAATCAACATATACCAGTTTAATTTGACATATCATCGATATTTAAATCGACATATACCAGTTTAATTTGACATATCATCGATTTAAATCGATATATACCAATTTAAATCGATGATAAGTAAAATAAATCGGTATATGTCAATTTAAATCGACAAATACCAATTTAATTTGACTTATACCAGCTTAAATCGACATATACCAATTTAAATCGATGATATGTAAAATAAATCGGGACATGTCAATTTAAATCGACATCCTCACATGTCAGTCATCACCGAAATCAGGATTTGGAATATGTTAATGAGCTTAATCGATGATATGTCGATTTAAATAGGTATATATGTCAATTTGAGTTGCTAGAAACTGGTTTAAGTCCAAGGAAATTTACTTCTACAGATTTAATTCGACACAGTAGATGGTAAACTGGTAGATGTTGATTTACTTGACATATACCGATTTATTTTACTTATCATTGATTTAAATTGGTATATGTCAATTTAAATCGATGATATGTAGAATTAAACTGGTATATGTCGATTTAAATCAATGATATGTAGAATTAAACTGGTATATGTCGATTGAAATCAGTAGAAGTCAATTTAAGCTGCTGGAAACTGGTATAAGTCAAAGGAAATTGGGTATATATGCCGATTTAAATCAGTATATGTAGATTCCCCACAATTTGAGACTGATGGCCCGCCATACACTGGGTGTGTCTTGTCTATTATGTGCTCCATCTTCACTACCTCAGGTGTGTCACTTCTTAGTGGGTGTGTCCCGTCTATGTTATGCTAATCTTTTAACTCTCATTGGCAAATGGGTGTGTCATGAATGTGTTGTGCTTCTCTATTGACTGTCACGTCTGAGTGGGTGTGTCTTGTCTATAGTTTACTTTTCCTTTAACTCTCACCTGCAAATGGGTGCATCTTGTCTGTATTGTGCTTCTCCATTGACTGTCACATATTAGTGGGTGTGTCTCATCTATGGTATGCTTTTCCTTTAACTCTCACCTGCAAGTGGGTGCATCGTGTCTGTATTGTGCTTCTCCTTTGACTGTCACATATTAGTGGGTGTGTCTCATCTATGGTATGCTTTTCCTTTAACTCTCACCTGCAAGTGGGTGCATCTTGTCTGTATTTTGCTTCTCCTTTGACTGTCACACGTTAGTGGATGTGTCTTATCTATGGTATGCTTTCCTTCTACTCTCACCTGCAAGTGGGTGCATCTTGTCTGTATTGTGCTTCTCCTTTGACTGTCACACATTAGTGGGTGTGTCTTATCTATGGTATGCTTTCCTTCAACTCTCACCTGCAAGTGGGTGCATCTTGTCTGTATTGTGCTTCTCCTTTGACTGTCACATGTTAGTGGGTGTGTCTCATCTATGGTATGCTTTTCCATCACTTTTCACCTGCAAGTGGGTGTGTCTTGTATGTATTGTGCTTCTCCTTTGACTGTCACGTGTTAGTGGGTGTATCTCATCTATGGTATGCTTTTCCATTAACTCTCACCTGCAAGTGGGTGTGTCTTGTATGTATTGTGCATCTCCTTTGACTGTCACATGTTAGTGGGTGTGTCTCATCTATGGTATGCTTTTCCATCAACTCCCAGGTCTGCAAGTGGGTGTGTCTTGTGTGTATTGTGCGTCTTCATTGACTGTCACATGTTAGTGGGTGTGTCTCATCTATGGTATTCCTTTCCATTAACTCTCACCTGCAAGTGGGTGTGTCTTGTATGCATTGTGCTTCTCCTTTGACTGTCACGTGTTAGTGAGCGTATCTCATCTATGGTATGCTTTTCTATTAACTCTCACCTGCAAGTGGGTGTGTCATGTATGTGTTGTGCTTCTCCTGTGACTGTCACATATTAGTGTAGTGGGTGTGTCTCATCTATGGTATGCTTTTCCTATGCTTTTCCATTAATTCTCACCTGCAAGTGGGTGTGTCATGTATGTATTGTGCTTCTCCTTTGACTGTCACGTGTTAGTGGGTGTATCTCATCTATGGTATGCTTTTCCATTAACTCTCACCAGCAAGTGGGTGTGTCTTGTATGTATTGTGCATCTCCTTTGACTGTCACATGTTAGTGAGCGTATCTCATCTATGGTATGCTTTTCTATTAACTCTCACCTGCAAGTGGGTGTGTCATGTATGTGTTGTGCTTCTCCTGTGACTGTCACATATTAGTGTAGTGGGTGTGTCTCATCTATGGTATGCTTTTCCTATGCTTTTCCATTAACTCTCACCTGCAAGTGGGTGTGTCATGTATGTATTGTGCTTCTCCTTTGACTGTCACGTGTTAGTGGGTGTATCTCATCTATGGTATGCTTTTCCATTAACTCTCACCAGCAAGTGGGTGTGTCTTGTATGTATTGTGCATCTCCTTTGACTGTCACATGTTAGTGGGTGTGTCTCATCTATGGTATGCTTTTCCATCAACTCCCAGGTCTGCAAGTGGGTGTGTCTTGTATGCATTGTGCTTCTCCTTTGACTGTCACGTGTTAGTGAGCGTATCTCATCTATGGTATGCTTTTCTATTAACTCTCACCTGCAAGTGGGTGTGTCATGTATGTGTTGTGCTTCTCCTTTGACTGTCACATGTTAGTTGGTGTGTATCATCTATGGTATGATTTTCCATTAACTCTCACCTGCAAGTGGGTGTGTCATGTTTGTGTTGTGCTTCTCCTTTGACTGTCACATATTAGTGTAGTGGGTGTGTCTCATCTATGGTATGATTTTCCATTAACTCTCACCTGCAAGTGGGTGTGTCATGTATGTATTGTGCTTCTCCTTTGACTCACATATTAGCGTAGTGGGTGTGACTCATCTATGGTATGCTTTTCCATTAACTCTCACCTGCAAGTGGGTTTGTCATGTATGTGTTGTGCATCTCCTTTGACTGTCACATATTAGTGTAGTGGGTGTGTCTCATCTATGGTATGCTTTTCCATTAACTCTCACCTGCAAGTGGGTTTGTCATGTATGTGTTGTGCTTTTCCTTTGACTGTCAGGAGTTAGTGGGTGTATATCATCTATGGTATGCTTTTCCATTAACTCTCACCTGCAAGTGGGTTTGTCATGTATGTGTTGTGCTTTTCCTTTGACTGTCACGAGTTAGTGGGTGTGTCTCATCTATGGTATGCGTTTCCATTAACCCTCACCTGCAAGTGGGTGTGTCATGTATGCATTGTGCTTTTCCTTTGACTGTCACATGTTAGTGGGTGTGTCTCATCTATGGTATGCTTTTCCATTAACTCTCACCTGCAAGTGGGTTTGTCATGTATGTGTTGTGCATCTCCTTTGACTGTCACATATTAGTGTAGTGGGTGTGTCTCATCTATGGTATGCTTTTCCATTAACTCTCACCTGCAAGGGGGTTTGTCATGTATGTGTTGTGCTTCTCCTTTGACTGTCACATGATAGTGGGTGTGTCTCATCTATGGTATGCTTTTCCATTAACTCTCACCTGCAAGTGGGTTTGTCATGTATGTATTGTGCTTCTCCTTTGACTGTCACATATTAGTGTAGTGGGTGTGTCTCATCTATGGTATGCGTTTCCATTAACCCTCACCTGCAAGTAGGTGTGTCTCGTATGTGTTGTGCTTTTCCTTTGACTGTCACGAGTTAGTGGGTGTATATCATCTATGGTATGCTTTTCCATTAACTCTCACCTGCAAGTGGGTTTGTCATGTATGTGTTGTGCTTTTCCTTTGACTGTCACAAGTTAGTGGGTGTGTCTCATCTATGGTATGCTTTTCCATTAACTCTCACCTGCAAGTGGGTGTGTCATGTATGCATTGTGCTTCTCCTTTGACTGTCACGTGTTAGTGGGTGTGTCTCATCTATGGTATGCTTTTCCATTAACTCTCACCTGCAAGTGGGTGTGTCATGTATGTGTTGTGCTTCTCCTTTGACTGTCACATATTAGTGTAGTGGGTGTGTCTCATCTTTGGTATGCTTTTCCATTAACCCTCACCTGCAAGTGGGTGTGTCTTGTATGTGTTGTGCTTCTCCTTTGACTGTCACAAGTTAGTGGGTGTGTCTCATCTATGGTATGCTTTTCCATTAACTCTCACCTGCAAGTGGGTTTGTCATGTATGTATTTTGCTTTCTCTTTGACTGGCACGAGTTAGTGGGTGTGTATTATCTATGGTATGATTTTCCATTAACTCTCACCTGCAAGTGGGTGTGTCTTGTATGCTTTGTGCTTCTCCTTTGACTGTCACGTGTTAGTGGGTGTGTTCATCTATGGTATGCTTTTCCATTAACTCTCACCTGCAAGTGGGTTTGTCATACATGTATTGTGCTTCTCCTTTGACTGTCACATATTAGTGTAGTGGGTGTGTCTCATCTATGGTATGCTTTTCCATTAACTCTCACCTGCAAGTGGGTTTGTCATGTATGTGTTGTGCTTTTCCTTTGACTGTCAAGTCTCAGTAGGTGTGTCTTGTATAAGTTTTACTTTATCTTCAATTACAATATTTCTTGTATATGTTCTGCTTCTTTCACTCTCACCTGCTATTGAATGTACCTTGTCTATTGTATGCTTCTCTGAGTGGGGGTTAGGGGTAAGGGTTAGTTTACCTATTTGTGGTGCATCTGATCTATGTTATGCTTCTCCTTGAACTCTCACCTGCTTGTGGGTGCATCTTCTCTTTGTTGTCCTCTACCCGGGCTTCATACTTACAAACGATCATGCCTATGATGTGCTTGTACTGAATAGTGATTGGTGCTTCTGTATTGTTTGCCTTCCTTTACAGAGGTCTGTTGGGACTTATTTTTATATATATATACATGTGTGAATTAAATATATGTTCTTATTACTCACTTGTATCACTTCCTTTCTTCACTCAGACTGCTTACAATGCCATCAGTATTGGAGATATCTGTAGAGCTCAGAATGCAGATATTCATATCTTTAAGAAGGTAAATTGATCCTGCTTTGGATATGAAATTTTTCTTGTATTTTTGAAGTATTAAATATTTTTAACACAAGCATAAGGTAAGTCAATTAAACAATGAATGATTTCCATGACTATAATGAACCCTAAATAAATAACATCTAATTTTGACAAAGGTGTGTGTGTGTAGGTGTACATGTGTCTAATTCCTGCTGGTAAAGCAGACATCACTGAATTGGAAATTTGTTACTAAGATTGTGAGAGATAGAATAACTACATACACACGCTTCCTGTCCTGCGTGTTTAACTGGCAGTTCTGTAGAACATAGAAAAGTCAATATTGCAGAGACCAACTTTGATTGTAGAAACCTTTTGTGTGGTTTGCCTGCTTGTTTACATGATGTTTGTGTTTGTCTGGTGTTGTGTATATCATTCAAACTTAACTTTCCGAAGCTGCCTATTGGCTCCTCCATTTTTAAGAGTTTTAAGAATTGTTGACATATATCACATTGAACCAAACCTAGCTATGCTTGTGTATACTTAAGTTTGTATTTTAGTGGCAGGTTTGCAGCTATTTTTAATCTACACATTATTTGATCAAACTATGACAACAATGTTAGCCCCCCTCTTTCTTCACATGGAAAAATATTTGAAACATGTAATTGAAACTCTTTTAAATTTAAGAGTCCAATTTAAGCTTTACATGCAAAGTAATTAAAACATTTAATTGAAACTCTTGTTAAATCTAAAAATCCCTTCTAGCTTTACATGCAAAAGTAATTGAAATATATGTAATTGTGAAACTCTTGTAAAATCTAAAAATCCCCTCTAGCTTTACATGCAACATAATAAATGTAATTGAAATATGTAAAATTGAAAAATATCCCCTCTAGCTTTACATGCAAAAATAATTGAAACTCTTTTCTTAAATCTAAGAAACCATGCAAAAGTAATTAAAACATATAATTGAAACTCTGGTTATATCTACAAATCCCCTCTAGCTTTACATGCAAAAATAATTGAAACTCTTGTTAAATCTAAGAAACCATGCAAAAGTAATTAAAACATATAATTGAAACTGGTTAAATCTACAAATCCCCTCTAGCTTTACATGCAAAAATAATTGAAACTCTTGTTAAATCTATGAAACCATGCAAAAGTAATTAAAACATAATTGAAACTCTTGTAAAATCTACAAATGCCCTCTAGCTTAACGTGCAAAAGTAATTGAAAAATGTAATTGAAACCCTTATATTGCATTCGTGTTTATCTCTTGTCTAGTTTAAGACACCTCTCTAGCTGTACACTCAAAAGTACCTGAAACCCTTATATTGCATTCGTGTTTATCTCTTGTCTAGTTTAAGACACCTCTCTAGCTGTACACTCAAAAGTACCTGAAACCCTTATATTGCATTTGTGTTTATCTCTTGCCTAGTCTAAGACACCTCTCTAGCTGTACACTCAAAAGTAACTGAAACCCTTATATATTGCATTTGTGTTTATCTCTTGTCTAGAGTCTAAGAGGTCTCTCTAGCTGTACACTCAAAAGTACCTGAAACCCTTATATTGCATTCGTGTTTATCTCTTGCCTAATATTAGACACCTCTCTAGCTGTACATTCAAAAGTAACTGAAACCCTTACATTGCATTTGTGTTTATCTCTTGTCTAGAGTCTAAGACACCTCTCTAGCTGTACACTCAAAAGTACCTGAAACCCTTATATTGCATTTGTGTTTATGTCTTGTCTAGAGTCTAAGACACCTCTCTAGCTGTACACTCAAAAGTAACTGAAACCCTTATATTGCATTTGTGTTTATCTCTTGTCTAGAGTCTAAGACACCTCTCTAGCTGTACACTCAAAAGTACCTGAAACCCTTATATTGCATTTGTGTTTATCTCTTGTCTAGAGTCTAAGACATCTCTCTAGCTGTACACTCAAAAGTAACTGAAACCCTTATATATTGCATTTGTGTTTATTTCTTGCCTAGTCTAAGACACCTCTCTAGCTGTACACTCAAAAGTAACTGAATCCCTTATACTGCATTCGTGTTTATCTCTTGCCTAGTCTAAGACACCTCTCTAGCTGTACACTCAAAAGTAACTGAAACCCTTATATTGCATTTGTGTTTATCTCTTGCCTAATATTAGACACCTCTCTAGCTGTACACTCAAAAGTACCTGAATCCCTTATACTGCATTTGTGTTTATCTCTTGTCTAGTTTAAGACACCTCTCTAGCTGTACACTCAAAAGTACCTGAAACCCTTATATTGCATTTGTGTTTATCTCTTGCCTAGTCTAAGACACCTCTCTAGCTGTACACTCAAAAGTACCTGAAACCCTTATATTGCATTTGTGTTTATCTCTTGCCTAATATTAGACACCTCTCTAGCTGTACACTCAAAAGTACCTGAATCCCTTATACTGCATTCGTGTTTATCTCTTGTCTAGAGTCTAAGACACCTCTCTAGCTGTACACTCAAAAGTACCTGAAACCCTTATATTGCATTTGTGTTTATCTCTTGCCTAGTCTAAGACACCTCTCTAGCTGTACACTCAAAAGTAACTGAAACCCTTATATTGCATTCGTGTTTATCTCTTGTCTAGAGTCTAAGACATCTCTCTAGCTGTACACTCAAAAGTGACTGAATCCCTTATACTGCATTCGTGTTTATCTCTTGTCTAGTTTAAGACACCTCTCTAGCTGTACACTCAAAACTAACTGAAACCCTTATATTGCATTTGTGTTTATATCTTGTCTAGTATAAGACACCTCTCTAGCTGTACACTCAAAAGTAACTGAAACCATTACATTGCATAGATCTGTTTATATCTTGTGCAATCTTGTGCAGTTTTAACTACATGAATTGGTATAACTTGTCACATATAACTGTGCAGTTAACTTATGGTTTTGGTATTGCTAATATAAAATAATTGTACAGTTTAGTAACATGATGTTGGTGTTAGTGCCAAATGAACAGTTTAAATTACATTGTGGCTTTGAAACATTGTTGATTTAAGAGGTTTTTCAACATATAAATATCTTGTTGATTTTAGTTTTTCATGTTAATGATTCTTTGCTGTAGATATCTGATTCTTTCACAGAAGATCTTCACTATGTGGCTAATATAATCAGTAAGATTGTAAGTATGATCTTCACAATTTGAGTAATTTGATATGTCAGATTGTATAATCTTCAATATGTTGGTAATAACATGATCAGTAAGATTGTATGGTATTCACTAGTGCTGATAGTCAACTCTTTCTTTTGTAGTTGATTAATTTGCTTAGCTCTTCTCGAGATTACTCGGTACAGTTATGACATGATCACTGTCATTTTTACATTGCAGAAATACAGTCAAAACAAATCTTTACCATGGTGCACTGTCTTTTGTTTGTTTGTCTGTCTTTTGCACTGTCTTTATTTGTTCTTTTGTGTCTTAATGTGTGGAGACTAAATCATGTTAAAACAACTACCAAACAAATACTGTGGACAACTTTCAATCTATAACATTTCTTAAAATCGTTCATAGTAAATCAAAATCTTTTGAATGAATCTAGGAGGCTACTACAACAACTAGCAATAGTAAAAGCAAATGTGCAAACAATAAATACTGTAGATGTAACACTTTGTAGAGTTGTGATGATTAGCATGCAATAGTATTCTGTAGAAGGACATTCAACCTAGTGCAAAAGTAGGCACATTGAAATTAAACTACACCGCAAGTGACGCACTTGATCAGACATCCGATAAATGTGATCCAGGCCAGTAATGTAGTAATTGTAAATATATTTGAAGAAATGACATATTTAATACTTTGGCAATCGTAGAAAATTCATCTTTCGAATTTGCCATTATGCGCAATGATCAAACATTGCAAGGACTGAATGTTGCACTTCAGAACAAGCGTATTACTGACAATTTAACGCATGAATCTAACAGGAGCAGGTGATTGCCGATATTTAACACAGCACAGTGCTAGTGTAGCATTGTGAGAACCTGTACTTTTGCGATACTTGCTGACAAACTGCTATAGTGTTGTTTTTGATAGGTTAGGCTATGTTTCAGAAGCAGTTTATGTGTAGTGCAGTGCTAGTTTGTAGTAGAGTAATTGCAACTTAGGTTTTGAGCGTGATTAATCAAACTTCCAAAGTGTAATCGTGACTATTGGTGATTAATCGAAAACTTAAACTGTCAGCACTAGGATTCACTATTGGGGTAATCTGATCAGTAATATTGTATAATATTCTATATGTGGGTAATAACATCAGTAAGACTATGGTCTTTACTATTTGGGTAGAATAATCAGAAATATTGTATAATATTCACTATGTGGCTTATCTGATCAGTAAGATTGTATAATATTCGCTATGTGGATTATCTGCAGTAAGATTGTATAATCTTCACTAAGTGGGCAATAGCATCAGTAGGATTGTCTTCACTATGTGGGTAATATAATCAGTAAGATCGTATAATATTCACTATGTGGTTAATCTGATCAGTAAGATTGTATGGTCTTCACTAAGTGGGCAATAACATCAGTAGGATTGTCTTCACTATGTGGCTAATCTGATCTGTAAGATTGTATAATATTCATTGTTGCTAATCTGATCAGTAAGATTGTATAATCTTCACTATTGTGATAATCTTATCAATAAGATTGTATGATCTTAACTATGTGGCTAATCTTATCAGTAGAATTGTGTGATCTTCTTTTATTTGAAACGTACATTTAAAGTTAACTATTAAATACCACTTCAAGTACATGTATTAAACTTGAGGAGGATTTAAACTGCTAACTGCAAACCTTTCATATACTTTGCTAATGGAATTTTAAGACACTTTTATCCCCTCATGAACAATTCATTCACAGTAGGTAATATGGAAGTAGTATTGGTATTGCCACAGTTTTATCCTAAATTCTACTTGATCTCATAAAGTGTTTGTCGTATGTGAAGTGGTTCCACTGTAGTACAGAAATATACCAAGCATGTAAACATCATTTGTTCCTGCTATTTAGGAGAGATCTGCTAGCTGTGATAAGGTGCGTATATAGGTTGTCATTTGCGACGTTTAAGTACCTGTGGTGACATCCATATTCTCGATATGCAGAGCTTTTGTGACTATAATTTCTGTTTGCTATGGTCATTTTCTTAGGTTGACTTTGATGAATCTTTTGCTACTGGACGTTTCGTGGTTAGACCAAATGTTGATACAGATTTGGATACAAGTAAGGTTTGCTCCACCTATCTGGGTAACAGTGAGCTTTCATTCAATCATGTTTATTATCCAACAGGGATGTAATAATCAGTATTGAAATCTTGATACAGGTTTGGATACAAGTAAGGTTTGCTCCACCTCTGGGTAACAGTGAGCTTTCATTCAATCATGTTTATTATCCAACAGGGATGTAATAATCAGTATTGAAATCTTGGTACAGGTTTAGATACAAGTAAGGTTTGCTCCACCTCTGAGTAACAGTGAGCTTTGATTCAATGATGTTTATTATCCAACAGGGATGTAATAATCAGTATTGTAATCTTGGTACAGGTTTAGATACAAATAAGGTTTGCTCCACATCTGGGTAACAGTGAGCTTTCATTCAATCATGTTTATTATCCAACAGGGATGTAATAATCAGTATTGAAATCTTGGTACAGGTTTAGATACAAGTAAGGTTTGCTCCACCTCTGAGTAACAGTGAGCTTTGATTCAATGATGTTTATTATCCAACAGGGATGTAATAGTCAGTATTGTAATCTTAGTACAGGTTTAGATACAAGTAAGGTTTGCTCCACATCAGGGTGACAGTGAGCTTTCATTCAACCATGTTTATTATCCAACAGGGATGTAATAATCAGTATTGTAATTTTGGTACAGGTTTAGATACAAGTAAGGTTTGCTCCACATCAGGGTAACAGTGAGCTTTCATTCAATCATGTTTATTATCCAACAGGGATGTAGTAATCAGTATTGTAATTTTGGTACAGGTTTAGATACAAGTAAGGTTTGCTCCACATCAGGGTAACAGTGAGCTTTCATTCAATCATGTTTATTATCCAACAGGGATGTAATAATCAGTATTGTAATTTTGGTACAGGTTTAGATACAAGTAAGGTTTGCTCCACATCAGGGTAACAGTGAGCTTTCATTCAATCATGTTTATTATCCAACAGGGATGTAATAGTCAGTATTGTAATCTTGGTACAGGTTTAGATACAAGTAAGGTTTGCTCCACCTCTGAGTAACAGTGAGCTTTCATTCAACCATGTTTATTATCCAACAGGGATGTAATAATCAGTATTGTAATTTTGGTACAGGTTTAAATACAAGTAAGGTTTGCTCCACATCTGGGGAACAGTGAGCTTTCATTCAATCATGTTTATTATCCAACAGGGATGCAATAATCAGTATTGTAATCTTGGTACAGGTTTAGATACAAGTAAGGTTTGCTCCACATCTGGGTAACAGTGAGCTTTCATTCAATCATGTTTATTATCCAACAGGGATGTAATAATCAGTATTGTAATCTTGGTACAGGTTTAGATACAAGTAAGGTTTGCTCCACATCAGGCTAACAGTGAGCTTTCATTCAACCATGTTTATTATCCAACAGGGATGTAATAATCTTGGTACAGGTTCATTGGGTCATTTAATAATGTTTCCTTATATGTAATTCAACAGCAGTCACTCTGTTTGAGTCCACTCATGACAGTGTAGCACAAAACATATTAGATAACTGTGCATCTTCAGTAGTAGTGATGAATAAAAATGTTGTGTGCTGTGGAAATCCTGTAATAAATCCCAAAGGCAGAAATTATTAGGTTTATTGTGTCTGGATGAATTGTTTGGAGAATGCAGAACTCTAGAAATCATAAAGTTCAAATTGTCTTTAGTAGAAATTGCATTGTATAAAGGGTTTTCAGAAAATGAGTTGCTTGTCATTTGTATGATGTTCTCATAAACTACCAATCATTACTGCATTTTATCACTTCCTAATATTACAGGGAAAAGGACATATAATGGATTACCAGACTTGATGACAAGGGTTGCAAAGCAAGAACTGAGCAAGTTGAGTGAAGATATCCAAGAGTGTAATGTCATTTACCTTCCTCAGGTAAAAATACTTTCAAAAATGTCTTCTTATGTCTAGGTTATAAATTCTTGGGACACTGTGTGACCTAAGTTAATGTTACAGCTCTAGGGAGTGAAGTTTTCTGATGATGTGATTGTTGGTAAACTGTTAAGGATTGCTACCATTTTGGCATCTGTTCTCATTCAACACAAAATCTGTAGTCTGAACTTTGACAATATTTACATGATATGTTGCCATATGATTGTATACATATCATAACATTAGGCCATATCATCCTGTTTTTGCATGGAGTATTTGTTGAGAAATGAACAATGGCTCTCACATCAAATTGATCCATCACATATGGTGTCAGGTTGATAGGGGTGCCTTATGATTTCATTATTTTGTTTGAGTTCTCTGCCTATTGTGAAAAGAAATTGTCATCCAGGATTGCCAGGATTACATCAAGGAAGCCATGCGTGATCTCTCCAACAGTGATATTTACACTCTTCTTGATTCTGATCCCACAGTTATTTTCTCCCAGCAGATAAAACAGACCATCACTGATATGTACCAGCGGAACCTGATCTCTAAGAAGGCTGTTTCTTTCCTTTCTCCCACAGAACTGTAAGGCAGCCAGGTTTTATCTCCTGCCCAAAATTCACAAGCCTGGTAACCCTGGTAGGCCTATCATCTCCCGCAATTTGACCCCACCGAGAAGATATCCTTGTTTGTGGACCACTTCATCAAACCTCTTGTTCCTCAGATTAACTCTTACATCCATGACACTCCAGATTTCCTCAGGAAACTTGAAGATATCAAGAACCAAATCCCCAGTACAGCCATCATTGGTAATCTCGACGTCACTTTTCTTTACACTAACATCTCTCATGCTGAAGGTGTCGCAGCCACGTGTGCAGCCCTGTCTAAGAAGGTCCACCCTTGTCCACCCATCTCTGACATCAAAGTTCTCATGCAACAGGTTCTCACCAAAAACAACTTCACGTTCATGGACAAGCATTACCTTCAAAGACACGGGACTGCCATGGGTACCAGGATGGCTCCTTCCTTTGCTTGCCTGTTTATGTCTAGCCTTGATGAACGCATGCTCAGTACATCTCCCTGCCGTCTTCTTATCTGGTGGCGCTGCATTGATGACATTTTCTTCATAGCCTGCTCACCTTCATCAATCACATCAATTCTTCCACAGCACCATCAATTTCACCTCTGAATACTCTCACCAACAGGTTAACTTTCTCGATGTGACTGTTTTCAAGGAACAGGGTTCTCTCTCTACAGACTTATACACCAAGCCCACAGACACACACCAGTATCTCCATTCTTCAAGCTGCCATCCCCGCCACTGCATGTCTGGAATTGCCTACAGTCAAGCACTTCGTCTTCGTCGCATTTGCTCTAACAATTCCTCTTTCATTCGCCATACAGATGCTTTGGAAAAACACCTTACTGCCAGGGGCCATAGTGCCAGAAGGGTGCGTGAAGCCATTCAGAGAGTCCGATCCCTATCCAGATCATCTACTTTGGCAGTGAAGGACAAAAAGGGAAGAGATTGCAACTACAAGCTCCCTCTGGTTGTTACTTTCCACCTAAATCTTCCTCCTCTTCAGCAAATCACTTCTAACAACCACAACATTCTCCTCGCTTCAGATAGACTCCAACGAGCCGTCCCTGAAAAACCCACCATTGCCTACAGACGTCCACGCAACCTACAAGACCTTCTTGTGCGTGCTGCTGTTCCACCTCTAACTTCGAACCCTACTACGCTCATTCAGCATGGTACTTTCAAATGTGATCGTACTTCGAGATGCATCATCTGCAGCCACCACATTGCATTGCTGAATCCAATTCCATCACCAGCCACAGCATGCAACTCACACACAAGACTAAGGGTCACATCACTTGCACAACCACTAATGTCAACTATCTGATCTCTTGTAAAGTTTGCGGCATCCAGTATGTTGGTGAAACCAAACCACCCTCAAGAAGGAATTCTATGGTCACAGATCCATAGTCAACACCATTAAGACTGAGATCCCAGTTGGAGAACACTTTAACCTTCCCAACCATACCATTAACAACATTTCCCTACAGGGGATAGAATCCTTAGGTAGCCGTCCTGACCTAGTACCAATCAGCAGAGAAAGGCTGTGGATGAAACGCCTTAGCACCATTCAACCTCATGAGCTCAACATTCAGGAAGGATATGACTAACTTTCTTCTGTCCCCACCCTCCATCTCCCCTTGTTCCCCTCCCCCCATCACTCCTCTTCTCATAGCTCTCTTCCACCCCTTTTTCCGCCACACCTTTCTGTCTTTGTCCTTCTCCAGTTTATTCCCTACCCCCTTCCCTTAATCCTCTCTTTGTCCCTCCACTGTTTATCTCCTACCACTCCTCTTCTGCTGTTGGTTTCTTTCTTCTCTCCATCCCTTGTCTACTAATCCCCTTACTTCTATACTCTTTGTGTTCACCATGTCATTAACCTGTCTGTAATCTGTGCTTTTTTTCTGTCTCTTTTGTCTGTTACTTGTCATTTAGCCTCTGATCCTGCTAGGATCGAAACTTCAGGCCAACTTACTTTTACACATACTGTGAAAAGATACCACATTAATACTGTGAAGCAAGAAAAGACAAGTTAGGCCCTTTGACCCCATTGTAATTCTGGCCAGTTGCATTTAACTGTATATATTTGTTTTCTGTGTTTTGTGCTCTCAGTAACAGGGCTGTTCCAGTGTAAGTTCTAAAGCACTTGGTAGCACGCTCCTAAACAGTTACATAAAACTTTCTATCTATATTTGTTCGGATTCACTTTACATATCATTTATGATTTTGTTTCTGTGTTAAAAACAACTATGAACTATTTTTTCCAAATTGGTCAAATATAGTAGATATCACAAGCATGCTACATTTCATAGTTTGGGTTTTGTCAAAACAGTGAAAGTTTGGAACATCTCAAAGAGTTTTTGAAAAGCTGGAAGTTTTAGTTTGCAGGCAGTACAATTTATTTTGTTAAACCCCTATGAAAAGAAATAGTATGCTAACCCTATAATGTTATGGTGAAAACATGTAGTTGATTGCAGTGCATAGCTTCTTATCTCAACCAGTCTTCATGACATCCCATTAATCTAACCTTTATTTATAGATGTGAATCTCCTAACTTATTGAAGTCATCAGAGAGTGGGAAATCAGGTCAAGGTCATTTCAGTTCAAATATTCAGATATGAGCCAAATATCTTGAAAAGTTTCCACTTTGTAGTAATAATATGGAAGTAACTAACAAGAAACTTCCATTGTTTGCAATCGAATGGAGTTTAGATGGGCAACAGCATCCAAAATTGGCCTACTATCTGTTACAAGATTCAAGATTTATTCTACTTGCATGAACAGAAAAAAAAAGTATACTGTTACAGTCACAACAAAAAGTGAGAGGAAAAAGAACCTCTGATGGAGTTAGTCAGCCAGATAACCTACTTTATTGATAAAAACTGTTGTCTGTCTAAACTGCATGACTTACTTTTATGAGGAAGAAAATATACTTGTTTCCAAGTCTATATCCAGGGCTAACTATTTTGATGTTCTCCTTGACAAACTTGTAGTAACAAAATATAATTTGGTCTTCAAATGTCACATGACACAACATGGTTGACATGTTAAACTGATCTCTGAGTAAAAAGCAAACCTATTTGATTGTCTAGGCCATTTAATTGATGTGTTTATGAAAACACTAGTAAAAGTTTAATGTTCCAAGTTTGGGTTGTCAGAAGAAACTGTAATTGACTGAATGCTTACATATGTCAAGAAGAATTTTCTAAATGTTATCATATGATTCAGTCCATGGTGAATAAATGAAGAATGTTTGCACTTAATAATTTATCAGTAACATGGTTCAATGTAACGTCGAACTCACAGTAGATAATTCAGCTATGTATTCTGTTACAAGAATAGTTTTTGAATTGAATCAACCAATCTGTTTGACACTGTTCAGGAGGCAGGCACACCAGTATTTGAAATAATATATACAATGGCGATTACTCTGATGTAATTTTTAATGACTTTTTCTACTTAGTGCATAATTGTGAGTAGTAAACATAAATATTAAATGCACATCCAGAAGAAGAATATGCATCTTATTTCACTGTAAAAAGAATGTTTTGTATCTCACTAGTAATATCAATGAAAACATGCATATGAGGCTTATGGTATCTAAAATATATGAAGAGCTAAATCTGCTCTTTAACAGGTTTCATACCTCACTTGTTCAGCATCATCAGAGATGGAATGTTTCCAATATTTGACAGAAATCAGATTTTTCTTTATTGACAGTAAAAGAACCAATGAAGTTGATCTTTCATCTGTTTTCATACATCACTACTAATAATATTGAAGATATATGTAGCCTTTTGTTGTCTTTCTTTTATTTTCTTGTTGCAGCTTGGTTACCTCTTAGCCATTCCTTGCACACAAGAGATGATTCATAGGCAAACCTTTGAAATTCCTGATCTTGAATTTGTGGTAAGTCTTGTTGTGAATGAGAGCTTTGTATCATTCTCATAATATTTTCATGTTATGTTGTCCATATGAACTAGGAGTCACTGAGTGACTTACACATAAAGATTTCTAGGTCTCTGAGAAGACAGTTCAATAGTCCCAGCATTAAAGTTCTGATTAACTAACAAATATTGTCCCTGATCCCAGGTAGGTTCATTTTATTTATATTTTCATTTCCTGCCTTGTACTTATTTAGTCCAAGAATTAAAGAGAGATGATTGAGACATAACTCATGAATCATTCATTTCAGGTTGGAACATTGGTAGGTTCATCAGAATTTAGAAGAAATGATAACACATCATACCTGTCTACGAACAATAATAAGGGAATTCACTTAATTCAACAAGCATTAGTCTTGTGACAGTATATCATAATAATCATGTGATAATGATGTTTTGATCAAGGTACTCATGTAAAGCTCTGTTCCAATGTCCAGATAGTTTTAAGCCATACAGGGACTACTTCATTTATAGATTTCTGCAAATAGGCTGTTTTGACATCGATTTGAAGAACAACAAGGACATTCTGTACTGCTATTTGCATTAAGGCTTGTACTGATGTGATACATTAACTTTGGGAGTAAAGGTTTCCAGATAGTCTATCCCCTTTACCTGATTGTAACCCTCGGCTATATATCTACAGGCGCATATCCAGGGGGGGGCGTTGGGGGCGCGTGCCCCCTGGGTAAGA
Organism: Apostichopus japonicus; assembly: GCF_037975245.1. Lineage (NCBI taxonomy): Eukaryota > Metazoa > Echinodermata > Holothuroidea > Aspidochirotida > Stichopodidae > Apostichopus > Apostichopus japonicus. Next base: position 32,441,090 of record NC_092562.1, on the reverse strand, counting down.
AAAAGAGGAGAGAGAAAAAAGAGAAGAAAAAAGAGGGGAAAAAATAGGAAGAGGAGAGGAAGGAAGGGAAAAGAAAAATAAAAAAGAGAGAAAAAGGAAAAAAGGAGGGAGTAAAGAAAAACGCCAAGACACCTGGAAGAGAAGGAAAAACAGTGACATCATTACAGCGCTGATCCCTATTGTATACACAGGGTAGCCAGTGACTGATCAAGGATTTCGGAAGGGGCGTGCCCCTCACCCTACCCCTAACATCGTCAACTCCATTTTTGACATTTCTATTTTGTCCTCTCTCAATAATGTATATATGTACATATATACTATATGTGGTCTATCATAACGCGTCTGAGTGTATATGAAACCTGCTATGAAACCAACTGTGGCTGGTCTCGAACTCGACCGTGTCGTCGGGGAACATGACGCATTTCGGGAAGGGGGCGACTGCCCCCACCCGCCCCCTTGAGCATATTTTTTATGATATCATTAGTAATTTCAAAATAAAAAAATGCTTAGATGCAACTTACAAGGCCGGGGGAGTGTCATTTCCAGCGATCTGGGAGGTATTTCCGGCCAAAATTTGCTTGTACGCTTTGCGCCAACAAATGGTCCTGGGTAGTGCCATTTCCAGCGATCTGGGAGGCATTTTAGGCCAAAAATTTTCTTGTACGCTTCGCGCCAACACATGGTGGCGCTACGCTTAGATAGTTTGCCAACAGGCTTCGCCCCTCACTTGGCAAACTCCTCGCTACGCGCCTGCTCGAACTTGTAAAGCAAACAGCAGATATCACCTTATATCAATGAGCATGAAAATGGTGTTCAAAGATGAACAGCCTCAAAACTGTCTATGTGTGAAGTCATGGGCGTAGGAGCCCAATTTGATTTGGGGCCGTAACGACTTGCCCGAAAAAAAATAACCAAAAATGTTCGCGCGCAAAGCGCGCGTTCAACATGGTAATGTCAATATCATATAAGCCAGCATCGGTTATTACATCGTATGCCATCGTGTACCTTACGATCCGTGAAAGTTGCGCAGTATACCGCGGGATGCTAATGTAAACAACGAAATGTCTTATATAGATGGGAAAACCTTGAAAAGTCGGGCTGACAGGTATTGTGGGCCGCGACGTAGAATCACCTACACAAGCAATGACCCACAGGATATGCGATGAGGTCGAACATGATTTGTGACTGGTGACACTCTTAAAAAAGATTATGGATAAAAAAAAAACTATTGGGAAATACTTGATTCTCAGGCAAAAGTGTACATATGGTTGGTCATTTTTAAGCCTGAAAAGTGCCATTTCCGGTGATCTAGGGGGTATTAAAACCAAAAGATTTTCTTGTACGCTGAGCGCCAACCGATGGTGGCGCTCCGCTTAGATAGCAATTGGCGCCCCCTGGGTCAGAAAATCCTGGATACGCCCCTGATCTACATGTATATATCTACAACCAACCTCTTCCACAAGCATACAACCATACAACCAACCTCTTCCACAAGCATACAACCAACCTCTTCCACAAGCATACAACCATACAACCAACCTCTTCCACAAGCATACAACCATACCACCAACCTCTTCCACAAGCATACAACCATACAACCAACCTCTTCCACAAGCATACAACCATACAACCAACCTCTTCCACAAGCATACAACCATACCACCAACCTCTTCCACAAGCATACAACCATACAACCAACCTCTTCCACAATCATACAACCATACAACCAACCTCTTCTACAAGCATACAACCAACCTCTTCTACAAGCATACAACCAACCTCTTCCACAAGCATACAACCATACAACCAACCTCTTCCACAAGCATACAACCATACAACCAACCTCTTCCACAAGCATACAACCATACAACCAACCTCTTCCACAAGCATACAACCATACAACCAACCTCTTCCACAAGCATACAACCATACAACCAACCTCTTCCACAAGCATACAACCATACCACCAACCTCTTCCACAAGCATACAACCATACAACCAACCTCTTCCACAATCATACAACCATACAACCAACCTCTTCTACAAGCATACAAGCATACAACCAACCTCTTCCACAAGCATACAACCATACAACCAACCTCTTCCATAAGCATACAACCATACAACCATCCTACTAGTGTTTAGGTCAATATGACATACCACCCTTGTTCAACTTTTATTATCCGTAGTTCCTTCATTTTAACTGATACACATTTGTTTCATTTTGAGTTCTGTGTTATAGTAATATTTGATGCACTATTAGGCTACTTACATATGTACTGTTGCATCATATGAGTTCTCAGTTACAGTGTAGTTTACATATGTGGATCCTACAGAAGTACAACATATATTAAAAGCATTTGCTATCTTTTCCAGGCCAGATATTTCCTTGTTTTTATAACTATATGGTCTTGAACAATGCTTTTTTTGATTTCTTGATTGGTAATGGCGTATGTGTGTGTGTATTCCTTGCCAGAGGAAGAAGGAATCTGTGAGATGGTGATGGCGTATGTATGTGTGCAGGAATCTCTGTGATGGTGATGGCATATGTGTGTGTGTATTCCTTGCCAGAGGAAGTAGGAATCTATGCGATGGTGATGGCGTACGGGTGTGTGTAGTCCTTGCCAGACGAAGTAGGAATCTATGTGATGGTGATGGCGTACGGGTGTGTGTATTCCTTGCCAGAGGAAGTAGTAATCTATGAGATGGTGATGGCGTAAGGGTGTGTGTATTCCTTGCCAGAGGAAGTAGGAATCTATGTGATGGTGATGGCGTACGGGTGTGTGTATTCCTTGCCTGAGGAAGTAGTAATCTATGCAATGGTGATGGCGTAAGGGTGTGTGTATTCCTTGCCAGAGGAAGTAGGAATCTATGCGATGGTGTGTATGTGTGTGTGTGCATATATATATATATATGACACCTTGGGTTGTAAACACGATTAGTCAAAAAATATATGGTGGGTGAACTTTATATTTGGTATGTGGATGCACTTTATAGAGTAAAAGAAACTTGTAATAGAAACTCGTCTGTTGAAGTGGAAAGTGATTTGTGGTCAACAGAGACAAGAAAGTCTGCAAACCTTGTAAACACGTTCACTCACAAAGTAGAGGTTCGATGAACTCCATAACCCATATGTACTACATGGATGCACCTTATTGAGTAGAATAATCCTATTGTTTTGTATGCGGCGGTCAAAGTCTGAAACCTTGTAAAAATGCAAACCATTATGATGAATGGTGTTTCTATGTCACTCACTGTCACTGTTTAAGTGGCTGAGAGGATTTTCCACTTCCACTAATAACTGTTATCTATCATCAACTTCAGAAATGAGTGCTTACCTTTGCAATGATCAAGTTATCTGAAACTCTTTTCTGATGTTTTGGTACTTGACTTTAGGACACATTTTCCTCAGTTGCTCTATCTATCAGGTGATTCCATAAACTTACCAAGGCAAGGAATCACCGAGCCTGCTGGTGCACTGGTTCTTGTTTCTAATACTGTAGTACCTATAAGTTTTGGTTTACACTTTTGTGTATGTATTTGCATGTTTATATTTGGACATGTGTATTAGGTGTATATGCATGCTACTTGTTCATGTTTATGTGTACATATGTATCTACTATTACAGAAGTTCACAAAACAAGCTTTCAGTAGATTTCAAGTGAATCTCCCCAACCATTGGGTATATATGTATGTTTTGTATTTGTCACTCTTTGCATTGTTATTATGGTAGTCACAGTCTTGTTTATGCTGTTATATCTATTGCAGTAGTTGAATTTGAATTAAGTACAGATGAGACCTTTGAATTATGATTGCTAAAATTAAGTGAGGCATCAACACACACATACATAATACATTGTAAATGAGAACACGCAACCACTCCACCATGAGTATTGCTTTTGTTCATTTTATCTATTTCAGTTCCTTCTGCCTAACATTGTTAATTTTGAGGTGGAAAAATTCATTGGATTAAGCAGGAGCTTATTCAAAAGTGTTGTGTACTTTCCATTTAGAAATTACTTTGCAGCATTAACTTGATAAGTACCTTACAACAGTATGGTGCAATGTGCCCAACACTTTATAGCATTCATAATAAAAGTGGTGTGTACATTAGTAATGACTTTGCAGCAGTAACTTGATAAGTACCTTACAACAGTATGGTGCAATGTGCCCAACACTTAATAGCATTCATAATAAAAGTGTATACATACATTTACATCCTTTTATCATTAATCCATTTCTTTGATTTCTTTTCTTCTACAGTTCTTGTCCAATAATATAGTTCACTACAAGAGTCAGAGTACACATGGTAAGGCAGTCCCTGTATGTGATCATCTTCTTTAATGTAGTTGCAATCTCTTAAATGCTCACTAAGCACACTACCTATAATCCTAGCCGAGAGATACATAGTCAATCTCTCTTAATCCTCAAAGCAACTAGTTATAAATATTGCTTGTATTATACAGAATTACACTTCTATTGATACCACACTGTCTTCTGTGACACATTTCTTACAGATAAGAACTGAATAAAAGGTTATTTATTCATTTAAGTATTCATCATGTAGGTAATGTTGGTCCCTGTCATCATCAAAGTGAAATATCAGTTTACCACAAACAAAATAACAATAATGTTAGCAGTTTTGTGGAACAGGTACACTGCAGACTTTATGTATAGGAAATAATGCATCAACATGGTTGGTTAAAAAGTGCTTAAAGAGTATTTTGCAGTACAATGCGGAAACAAACTTATGAAGTGTAGAAAAAATAAAAAAGGAAGTGAATATGTTATCACATCAAAAAATAGTTTGTGTGTGTGTGTGTCTTAAGTACATGTGTCTGGTCACTCTAAACTGAACAAATTTCTCTGCTGGCAGTTCCCTCAAATATTCTCAGTGTTAACTTCCCAATCATGCCCTCTCTATTTCTCCTATCCCTGAGACATACCCTTCTTCACTTCCCTGAGTCCCCTTTTCCCCTCAGTTTGTTTCCCTATGTTTCCTCTCCTGGGTCACTTCCTCCTTTGGGACCACTAGGGCTAGGAGTGCCTTGCAGTTACAAATGAGGAACTCTAATCCGTTACATGTATCAATAGGAATATCACTAAGAATTTTACAGCCACCTGGGTACCTTGCAAAACAACTGTGAGAAGGGAGCTCAGCCTTGCAGCGGGAGCTGGCTGCATTGAGGATGTACCCTTTATGTAGCAATGTGTCACATACCTGGAAAAAACATTCATTTGTGTATACTCAGTTCATAGGGCAAGTGCTGCTTGCTAGATATAGTTTTTTAGTTGTAGCTGTACTATAGATGATATAGAAGTACTGGTTACAAATAAATTATTAGCTACTTGAGAGTTTGGGTGCAAGGGTATGTACTAAGTATACAGTAGAGAAGCTGTGTAGTGGAGGTTTGCTACAGTAGACTATATCAATAAAGTAGAAAATACCAATAACATTCTAACCTTTCTTGCATAATTGATAGTTTGGGTGCAAGAGTATGTACTAAGAATGTAGTTGTAAAGGTGAGTGGTATATTGTGGTGCTGCAGCTGTGCAGGCTATTTTTATAGTTTCATCGATGATAACAAAATACTGGTAATATATTAAATGGTCAGCAATTCAGTTTTTATGAAGTAGTTGCAGCTATGATTGCTAATGTAAAGCAGCTGATTAGCATTTAGTAATATTGTATAATTATATAATTATATCAACTGTATATATAGCCAGGTATTTGAGACTTAAGGTGAAGTGTCAAGGCTGCAATGTGACAAAACCAGCATAGTTATGTGCAAAGGAAAAACAGGGAAGTAGCTCCCCCAGCCTTTCTACAACATTTCAATTAAATGCAGTGAAGTAGCTCCCCCAGCCTTTCTACAACGTTTCAATTAAATGCAGTGAAGTAGCTCCCCCAACCATTCTACAATGTTTCAACTAAATGCAGTGAAGTAGCTCCCACATCCTTGCTACAATGTTTCAGTTAAATGCAGTGAAGTAGCTCCCCTAGCCTTTCTACAACGTTTCAATTAAATGCAGTGAAGTAGCTCCAACATCCTTGCTACAATGTTAATTAAATGCAATGAAGTAGCTCCCACATCCTTGCTACAATGTTTCAGTTAAATGCAGTGAAGTCGCTCCCCCAGCCTTTCTACAACGTTTCAATTAAATGCAGTGAAGTAGCACCCCTATCCTTGCTACAATGTTTCAGTTAAATGCAGTGAAGTCGCTCCCCCAGCCTTTCCACAATGTTTCAATTAAATGCAGTGAAGTAGCTCCCCTATCCTTGCTACAATGTTTCAGTTAAATGCAGTGAAGTCGCTCCCCCAGCCTTTCCACAACGTTTCAATTAAATGCAGTGAAGTAGCTCCCCCAGCCTTTCTACAAAGTTTCAATTAAATGCAGTGAAGTAGCTCCCCTATCCTTGCTACAAAGTTTCAATTAAATGCAGTGAAGTAGCTCCCCTAGCCTTTCTACAACGTTTCAATTAAATGCAGTGAAGTAGCTCCCCTATCCTTGCTACAATGTTTCAGTTAAATGCAGTGAAGTAGCTCCCCCAGCCTTTCTACAATGTTTCAATTAAATACAGTGAAGTAGCTCCAACATCCTTTCTTGAACATTTCAGTTAAATGCAGTGAAATAGCTCCCCCAGCCTTTCTACAACTTTACAATTAAATGCAGTGAAGTAGCTCCCCTAGCCTTTCTAAACACTTCAGTTAAATGCAGTGAAGTAGCTCCCCAGCCTTTCTACAACTTTTCAATTAAATGCAGTGAAGTAGCTCCCCCAGCTTTTCTACAACTTTTCAGTTAATTGCAATGCAAAGTCAGGATTGCAAGGCATTACAAGTCATTAACTAATACAGGACCTGTTCAAATCCTCATAGAGATATGCTGTTGTTTCTGTCAAAAATTACTTCAGAAGTGATAGCATATCATGCATCTACAAACAGGGTCTTTCTATGTTTATAAATATCAGTATTGTAACATTTTGACATTGTTTGCCTGACTTTCTATTGTACAGTGAGTGTGATGGTGTTATATCTGTCTACCTTTATTTTGAACAGTGAATCCGATGATATTTTATCTGTTTAACTTTGTGTTGTACAGTGAGTCCAATGGTGCTGTATGTCTGACGTTCTGTTATAATGGTAGACCAATGGTGTTGTACATATAGTTCTGACTTTCTGTTCAGTAAGTCCAATGATGTAGTGTCTTTCTGACTGTACAATGACAATGAGGTCAATGGTTTTGCATCTGTCTGTATGGTGAGGTCAGTGGTAGGTATTACATCTGTCTGTCTGTATGGTGAGGTCAGTGGTATTGTATCTGTCTGTCTATATGGTGAAGTCAGTGATATTGCATCTGTCTGTCTGTATGGTGAGGTCAGTGATATTGTATCTGTCTGTCTATATGGTGAGTGCAGTGGTAGGTATTACATCTGTCTGTCTGTCTGTATGGTGAGTTCAGTGGTATTGTATCTGTCTGTCTATATGGTGAAGTCAGTGATATTGCATCTGTCTGTCTATATGGTGAAGTCAGTGATATTGCATCTGTCTGTCTGTATGGTGAAGTCAGTGGTATTGTATCTGTCTGTATGTATAGTGAGAGCAGTGGTAGGTATTGTATCTGCTTGTATGGTGAGGTAATTAGTATTGTATCTGTCTGTATGGTGAGGTCAGTGGTAGGTATTGTATCTGTCTGTCTGTATGGTGAGGTCAGTGATAGGTATTGTTTCTGTCTGTATCATGAGGTCAGTGTCATTGTATCTGTCTGTCTGTGTGGTGAGGTCAGTGTTAAGTATTATATCTGTCTGTATGGTGAGGTCAGTGATAGGTATTGTATCTGTCTGTCTCTATGGTAAGGTCAGTGATATTACATCTGTCTGTCTCTATGGTAAGGTCAGTGATATTGCAATTGTCTGTCTGTATGGTGAAGTCAGTGGTATTGTATCTGTCTGTCTGTATGGTGAGATCAGTGGTAGGTATTATATCTGCCAGTATGGTGAGGTCATTAGAATTGTATCTGTCTGTATGGTGAGGTCAGTGGTAGATATTGTATCTGTCTGTCCGTATGGTGTGGTCAGTGATAGGTATTGTATCTGTCTGTCTCTATGGTAAGGTCAGTGATATTACATCTGTCTGTCTCTATGGTAAGGTCAGTGATATTGCATCTGTCTGTCTATGTGGTGAGGTCAGTGGTATTGTATCTGTCTGTCTGTGGTGAGGTCAGCGGTAGGTATTGCATCTGTCTGTCTGTATGGTGAGGTCGGTGGTATTGTTTCTGTCTGTCTGTATGGTGAGGCCAGTGGTATTGTATTTGTCTGTCAGTATGGTGAGGTCAGTGGTAGGTATTGCATCTGTCTGTCTGTATGGTGAGGTTAGTGGCATTGTATTTGTCTGTCCGTATGGTGAGGTCAGTGGTAGGTATTGTATCAGTCTGTCCGTATGGTGAAGTCAGTGGTAGGTATTGTATCTGTCTGTCTGTATGGTGAGGTCAGTGGTAGGTATTGTATCTATCTGTCCGTATGGTGAGGTCAATGTTAGGTATTGTATCTGTCTGTCCGTATGGTGAAGTCAGTGGTAGGTATTGTATCTGTCTGTCCGTATGGTGAGGTCAGTGGTAGGTATTGTATTTATCTGTTCGTATGGTGTGGTCAGTGATATTGTATCTGTCTGTCTGTATGGTGAGGTCAGTGGTAGGTATTGTATCTATCTGTCCGTATGGTGTGGTCAGTGGTATTGTATCTGTCTGTCCGTATGGTGAAGTCAGTGGTAGGTATTGTATATGTCTGTCTGTGTAGTGAGGTCAGTGGTAGGTATTGTATCAGTCTGTCCGTATGGTGAGGTCAGTGGTAGGTATTGTATCTGTCTCTCTTTATATGTCTGTCTGTCCATATATGTCTGTCTGTCTGTCCATATATCTGTCTGTCTGTATGGCGTGATCAATGGTAAGTATTGTATCTGTATGGCGTGATCAGTGGTAAGTATTGTATCTGTCTGTCCGTATGGTGAGGTCAATGCTAGGTATTGTATCTGTCTGTCCGTATGGTGAGGTCAGTGGTAGGTATTGTATCTGTCTGTCTGTATGGTGAGGTCAGTGGTAGGTATTGTATCTGTCTGTCCGTATGGTGAGGTCAGTGGTAGGTATTGTATGTTGTATCTGTCTGTCTGTATGGTAAGGTCAGTATTGTATATTTTGCTTATCCTCTTTTCTACTATTTCTTCTTTTGTGTGGACAGTTTTGTCCTGTACTGCATATTTGTAGCCCCTTAAAATTTGAAGGATGACCTCTTAAAATTTGAAGGCTGGCTTTATTCCTGATCAAGTATATTTGATAATGAGTGAGGTTGTTATTTTACCACTGTTATGTGAATTACTGGCGTGTTTTTTATAGTTAACATACTGTAACATACTATAACATACTCAATGGTATGATCATTGTAAAAGGTATTCAAGATGGTTTGACTTGATGGTAAGTCATGATCATAAATATGGTTCATCTTTAACATGAGATGGTCACTGCATTATTTCTAGAATAGAACAGTACTGACAAGTGTGTGGGTCCCTTTGCAGTGCATATCTAAGATGTACTTTTAAGTATGTTATACAATGTTACACAGTATATTCTGAAATAGGATATCAGAGAATTGGTTTAATTTCTCCTCCAGCACTTGATGCAAGACTTGGAGATACACAATGTGAAATAACAGGTGAGATGAAACTACCAGCTGTTATGAGGTATTAGAGTTTTTGGTGCTGAGCTGTCAAGAATTAAAACTACATTCTGCACACCTGACTACAAAAGGCTTAAAATTGTGATATTTTATTGAAATGAGCAAACTCATTTAGTGGAAGATCTCGCAAACCAAGCTAATATGAGCACTGTTTGTTTGCAAAACTCATATATTTATGAGTTAGTGTCCCTCATTAGCACTTATGCATTAGCATCCAATGCAGTGGCACCTCTTCACAATGTGTGAGAGCATCTGAAGGTTCGGCCTTGTTTGTGAGAGTTCATCTGTACATGTTACTGTTAAGCAGAAATGCCATTAATCAGTCAACTGTTTATAACTATTACATTACTTATTGGAAAGAATTACTTGACCAAACATCCCTCATCAATTTTATGCAAATGTTCAATTCCATATGAAGCTATCACCATCTTCATAAATGTCACCACCACCACATTATGTTATTGGATATATGTGCCAACTCATTTGCTCTTCGGGAGTATGGAATATTACATGTCAGACTTATACCTGACGATATAATGTGTGATAGTCTGTATTGATGTTGTTAAAAAGAGACTAGTGTGAAATGGCAAAATAAACAAGAGACCAGGCGAGTAGCAATATCAGTGAGGTAATTATCATTGCAAGTACTTGTAGCATCACTTCAAACATCCCAATCTTCATAATAAGGCAACAATGCATGGGTAACTTTATGCAGTTTATCTTTTTTGTTCAAGCATTGAAGTAATGTTTTTGTTTACAGATCAGGAGACCCAGATCATGCATCGATTACAAGATGCTGTTTTGGAGAAATCTCAAGCCCTGTATTCTGTGATGGAACATGCAGCTGAACTAGACTGGTAAATGACATGTATATGTCCTGTGTTTTTTAATAGATCATGTAGCAGAGGTCAAATGTCATTTAAGTTGCTATCATTTTAAACATTCCATTATTCACCTCTGGTAGACAATATCTTAGAATTTATAACACGCACTTACTTCCCTCACATACATATGCATTATCCTCTAATACTATGCTCAAGTAGGTCAAATCTTTAAACAAGGGGTGCGGCTACCATCCATCCATCCAGGCCCTGACTCCTTCCTCTGTTGACCATTCATATGGAAAGATCTCCCAAAATTGGTCCAATTTGATCATTTTGAATATGTTAGTTTTTGACATGGGATTTATTCTTATCTTCTACTGGCTACCATCCTTCTACATCTTTTTAGCAGTTTTCAGCTAACCTCCCTTCCTAGTTAAAGTAAATATAATATTAAAGAAAAAGTTCAGAATTCTCTTTCACTCACACTGTAGCTTAATATTCCTATTTATCTTCAGTTCCCCTACGGGTTATTCCCGTCCCCTCGGAGACCTTTACAGGTTTTTCAGATCCCTAAGGGATTACGGGATCCCCAGGAGGGATTGCCCATGGCAACTTGGTTCTAAGTTCCCTCCCCCGGATTTAAAGGGAGAAAGACTTGATGTTTTATATATCCTTGATAGCCTTGCAGATGGATACCTGTACCAACTACTGCCAGTTTTGGCCTTTCAAAGATTGGGACAAGCATGAAAAGTGCCCATGGTGCCGCACCGGTTCAGATAGGGTGGGACAAGCATGAAAAGTGCCCATGGTGCCGCACTGGTTCAGATAGGGCGTGTGTAAGATCTGCGCCAACTGGACCCTGGACAACTGGAAGTCAACACGGGCTTGGATACAGGAAAAGTTCCTAATCCTCCAAGCACAGAAAGAAAAGGCCAACACCAAAGCATTGGCTAAAAGCAACCTAACCATCAGCAAGGGAGCAAGCAGCTCAAAGAGCCAGAAAGGTGCTGACCCAGAGTGTCAAGCCCAGAGGGGAGAGCCCTGTGTGCTTGTCGAGAGTGAACTGAGATCACAGTCACAGATCTGGCAGTATAAGCTGCATGCAGAGGTTGTCTATTGCTATTGCTACCCTCTTACGGAGGCTAGTCTGGCCACTCGTTTACCTATTGTGTAAGGTAGCCAGAGAACCGGATGATCAGAGAGCCAGGCAACCAGTGACCTGACAAGTCAAGATGTCGGACAACCAGAAGAAGTCCCGTGAGCCGGTAGACCTGGAAGCCGTCGAGCTTGTGTTTCAGCAACAACCGTTGGCCAGTGGATCACATGAACAAGGTGATACGAGATGTTGACAAAGCCACATAAGTTAGACTGAGATATGCATCTGCTATGCTACTATTCGCCGAAGCCCTTTCCAGATCCTTTTAGCAAGCTAAGGATATCTCCAGAAATGACACGGGCGATTGTGACACTGCTCGGTCCAGTCTCCAGACTAATATTTGACAAGTTCTCCGAGATCACCGTCCAGGCGACAATGGATCGGAGGGACTCTGTTCTGTGCTCACTGTCCTGGCCCACACAGGTGGTGAAGCGACATTTTCACCAATTGCCACTATAGGGGAAGATCTCTTTGGTGGACAATTTGATACCCATCTCCAACAAGAAGCCAAAAGATGCAGGACTCTGAGATACGCTGACTTTAAACACATATCCTGCTAGGGGTTCCATTGCGGGGTATCCTTATGCCGTTCGCCTGCAATTGGGACCTTTAAGAGACAGGTCCATAGGTATTGGTCGTCAACTTTGGCTACTTCATAGAGTTCACCACCAACCCTCCATTTTCTGGCAACTGGAAAGCCACCACAGTTCCTTCGGACTTGGACCAATGGTAGACACTGGAGACGGAGATCACAGACCTCTTGACAAAGCTAGTGATGAGAAAGGTCCACCCATTTGACAATCAGATTCTGTTCAGGCCATCATTCGTCCTGACTCCGAATTAAGGAGCAGGCCTTTGGAGGCCCACACTAAACATAAAACAGTTCGTAAACCCAAAGTCGTTCTAGATGGAAACACTTTCATCAATTTCTCCGATCCTAGAAAAGGAATGTGGGCCACCTCATAATATCTAAAGGATGCATACCTGCACATCTCAATCAAGGGAGAGGACCAGAAGTACATGAGAGTGGATTTCCAGTTTGTTGCCCTACCATTTGGCCTTTCCATGGCACCAAGGGTCTTCAAAGGATAATCCAATCCATACATTTCTGTGAAGTAAGGGCATAATACTCTTTGCCTACCTGGATGACTGGCTGATCGACTCAAGATCAGAAGAGGACTCAAAGAGAGACACATACTTGACTGTTTCCCTCTTAAAGGACCTAGGCTGGATAATAAACGAAAGCAAGTCATCTCTAACAGCAACACAAAGTCTCAGATTCTAGGAGCAGTACTAGATCTACGAAGGTGTTGGGTCCTCCCAACAGACGAAAGGGTAGACACCTCTGAATACAAACAATGGACTTTCTATCCAAACACCGTTCGACGGCGAGAGCATGGCTCAAAATAATAGGCCTGATGGGGAGCTTCATAGGAATTCTACCCTGGTGCAAACTTCAGATACAACCACTACAGCTACACCTCCTGCAGTGGTAAAACCTCCCCAAGGATCAGATGAACACAGTGATCCCTCTTCCATTGGAAAAACGGATATTTCTCACCTGGTGGACCAAGCGGCACAATGTTGCCTCGGGCAGGCCGTTCAAAGAGTAACAAGTTACAACATTGTTTTCCACCGATGCATACTTAACAGACTGGAGAGCCATGTGGGGCAACAAGACCATCTCCGGCTCCTGGAAGGAAAGGAAGTCGAAACTCCACATCTGCATCTTAGAAATAGAGGCTGTCCTCAGGGCTACTCGGCACTGGGCGGAGGATCTCAGGAACCACACAGTCATGGTACAGTCAGACAACTCAGCAACAGTGACTTAGATCAACTGCCAAGGGGGAACATAGTCTCACTCATTAGTTCAGAAAACATGGGTCCTCATTCTACTGTGCGACAACAACAACATCAACCTTCGCATCTCTCACCTATCAGGTGAGCAGAACCTGATAGGGGATGCTCTATCCAGAGAGAGTAGAAGAGATGGGTTTCTTTTTCAAGCCTTGGCAGATCACATGTTCCAAACATTGGGGCAACCATCCCGGCATCTTTTTGCAATCACGGACAACAAGAAGCTCTCCTTGTTCTGCTAAAGACCCTTCCACCCAGAAGCATGGGCAACAGGTGCACTCTCGTTCCCATGGACTAACCTATTGACCTATGCATTCCCTCTGTGTCGCCTCCTACTCAAGGTCCTGGTGACAATACGAGGAACAAACGGGGATATGATACTGATAGCTCCATGTGGACCCAACCACACTTGGTTCCCGCTACTGTTGAGTCTAGTCGTGGATCTTCCTGTCAAACTTCCAAAAGAAGGACCCCTTCTTCTTACCCAGGTACGAGGCAGACTTGACTTCAGGGACCTTCACAGTCTAAGTCTCTCAGTGTGGAAACCATCCGGAGACACATGGAAGCAGCAAGTTACTGCTTTGGCAACAAATGCCCTTATTGTCTCGATGACTAGAATAACCCTACAGACACTAGCCTCTAGATCATCAATGATGAAAGACAAGCTTTGGTGTCCAGTCATGGTACTAAAGTGGTACCGAGAGAAAACCAATCAGGACGTCAGAATTCTTTTCATCCCACCAAGACATCCCTACACCACAGCCTGTAAACCGACTCTGTCCAGGTGGATTGTCAACCTAATCAAGCCCCACTTGACAGACAAAGAACATATAAGAGCTTATGACATTAGGGCACACGCCACCTTCAGTCTTGTTTCTTATTCGTCCAAATGCAGGATATCATAAAGGCTGCGGTATTGAAAACTCACTCTACCTTTGTCTCTTGTTACTTGAGAAACACAATTTTAGCAGAAGGTTCCTTCAGTAGAACAGTACTCAGTGTTCCAGGACATCGCATTCCGGACCCACCTTTTTTATTTATTTATTATTTAGGTTTACAGTCTTGTTCAGGGCCAAGGCCCTCTCACACGACTTTACAACCCTGGTCATTGGTGACTTGGCACACCTACACACCAAAGTGTGCACAATTCAATCAATCTCTCCTGGGGCACCACAGTGCACCAAAACCACATGTTCCCCGGGGGACTTTCCCATAGGGTGTAGCCACAAACCGGCGCACGCAACTATATTTACAAGTTACCTTGCAAGTCCCCATTTATACACCTGGGTGAAGAGAGGCAATGGAGATAAAGCACCTTGCCCAAAGACACAACACAATGATATGGCCAGGGCTCGAACCTGTAATCCTTAGATCATAAGTCCACTGCCTTAACCACTTGACCACAACGCCCTCACTTCTTTTCAACGGTGCTAGTCTGAATGCACATGTATATGAGGGGAGTAAGTGTGTTTTATATATTCCTCAAAACCACTTACCTGTTTTGGGAATTTTTTAACCACACACTTACCTTATATACATCCACCCACCTCACCTACTCCGGAACATCTCTTTACAAAGTGAGAAGCCATAGTTATCTCTTCACCTGCTTCACCACTAATATGACCATTAATCACTAATGCTGCTGCCAGTCTCAAGGCAGGAGTGTGTGGAGAGGAATCTACTGAATCAGACAGATGATTCTCAAACTCAATAAGGTGAGCTGTAAATATATTCATTAAATAGAAATTGTCATAATAATAATAACTAGTCTTATATAGCAGAGACTCCAACAAAAGTTGTTCAATGCGCTTTACGGGTGCTGAATTTGCAAAAACTAATAGAGTTGAGAGAAAAAAAGTTTTAAGACAGCGCTTGAATTGGATAATAGAATCTAAAGACCTAACTTCAACCGGGTGGGAGTTCCATAAATGTGGTGCAGCATTCAAAAAGCTACGGTCACCGAAAGATCTTGTATGTGACATTGGAACCTGAAGTTGAAATTGATAATGCAAACCTATTGGTCTACATTTAGCTTGCTGATGTAAAAGAACATTAAGGTAGGTTAGGGTACCAGTTTTAATGGCACAAAAAACTACAATGAGGATTTTATAGTAAAAACAGAGTCTTGTTGGTAACCAGTGTAGTTCTTCCAGTATAGGAGTGATGGGCGTAAACCTGTTCACCCTGTAGACTATTCGAGCAGCCGTGTTCTGGATCCTTTGCAATCTCATCTAATGTTGCTACACCAAAAAGAAGAGAATTGCCATAATCAAGCCGACTCGACATTACAGCATGATTAAGTTTCTCAGTCGCAGGCCTATGGAGATATTTCCTAAGTTAACCCACCCGCCTAATATGAAACATTGTCAACTTACATGTGGTTAACTTGCTGATCCATAGCAAGGTGAGTGTCCATATATACACCGAGATTGCAGACTAGCTGAACAGAGTTTATGACCTTGTCACCAAATCTTAAAGGAACCTGATCTGATCCCAATACATCATTATAACTACTTTGGAAAAAAATTACCTCCGTGTTTTTTTCATTGTTTAAATTAAGATAGTTATTGGACATCCATAGTCTGACTTCCTAAATGGCATGACTCCATCTTAGATACAGCTAATTTGAGATGTTTTGGATCAAAGGCAACATAAAGTTGTGTATCATCAGCATACAATATATAGGTAATATCATAAGAACTAATAATGTTTCCTAGCGAATAGGTATATAGAGAAAAGAGAACAGCCTAGAGTTGACCCTAGTATCCTGTGTTGTGCAAATATTTTCAAGAAGAGAGTGAAATTGAATGTGAGACAGTTTTTTCCAAGATAGGGGAGGACGGTAAGTAGAATACAACCTGAAAATACAACCCACCTCCAACACACGCATGCACAGACTTTCAAATGAGTCAAGAACAGTAGATGGTTCAATTACCACCTTGAGAGCTTCTACAGACACAGGATAGCTTTAATCCAGAGGGTGTTATCTCGTTTTCAATTACAGAGTCACTTTCCTGTTACCATATCTCTGTGAAAATGGCTATGTCTAGGGAACTGTAACAAAATCATAAATTGTGGCTGTTTTATTATTGACTGATAGTCAGTTCAGTAGACATAGTTTAATAGGCCTTTGGCTATGGCAGATACAGTAGTATTGTCATCACGTTTGTATGAGAACCGGATCGCTTACCATGAAAGCGTAGTAATCAGTTCTCCTTTAAGACACAAAGGAGAGAGTTGTCAGGTTTTGTGTTTAACTTCAGTAGCTTAGATCTACTGTACACAATAGTGTCTCCGTGGATTGTCATAGAAACGGTGGTACAGAAGCACACATTCATGATCAGCCAAGCTTAAATCCAGGTGTGCATAGCGACACGGGAGAAACAGTATGTGGGCTAGGTACAGAAAATTAATTTCGAAGCAGGTACAGTTATTGTGAAACAGGTACAGTACAGGTACAGTAAAAGACGAAACCACAACATAAAAAACTTCAATATGTTGTGGGAATAAACAAGAGAAATCACAAAGAAATACAACAAGCAAAGTCTTGGCTCCAATGGCAACATCCACGATGTTAATGAAAACTCGAAAAATGACTAACCGAGGTAAAAAAAACGGTGAAATTAAGCTGCAAGAAGCAGCACCCTTGCGGCAGCTGAGACAGCTCCTACAAAATTCTTAGTACATTAGTACTAAGTTCTCCTGTCCTTCTCACTTGTGCCTTAGTTAATATATTTACTGACTCTCACCTTTTTCACTTAGTAGGTCCTTGCTAACAGAATTGGATCCTAAAGAGAAAGGAGGAGTCAGGGCCTGGATAGATGGTAGCCATACCCCATTTAAAGACTTAACCAAATTGAGCTTAGTATTAGAGTATAATGCATATGTATATGAGGTAAGTGCATGGGTAACAAATTTCCAAAACAGGTAAGTGGTGTCTGGGATTTTAAGCAACTTTTACAAGTATTTCACTTTATGAAGGGGCCCAATATAGCAGATCTGAGCTAACCTCTGAGATGAAAAGGTGAAAGCTGCTATAGTTAGATCTCCAGTCATAGTATCAGGATGACTTGTCATGAGTATTAAAACTATGTTGTGTGTATCGTAGGTCAGATATCAAATATGGAACTTTTTGAATGTCCAAAGGAGGTAACTTTTTCAAGTGTTCCTAACAAAATTAATTGATTTGGTTATCAAAGCATTAATGCATTGTTCGTTGCTTTCCAGAAGCATAAGAGAATGAATGAGAAGATGATGGAGAGTGCTTCCCATTGCCTTGTAAACTCTAACTCAAAAAGTACATGGTGTTTTAACTTCATACTTGTGTGTACATAGATGCAGCATCATGAGTACTTAGAAGAACCATATTGTTATGTGTGGTTAAATGTCATTTGAGATCAAAATAGGCCAAAGTCTGAAAATTTGTATAGTTGATTAAAAGTTTAAAAACAAAGCTTTGATGCCCTTAATGTATGGCATGTAAACCCACCTTTGCAAGTAAAAGTACTGCAGTGTCTTTTATTCAGTTCAAACGTCATTCAAGGTCGGGAGAGGTCAAATTCTAAATACTTTGTACACATATTAACTCCAAAATCAAAGTTTGTATGAACTGCATACTTTGTTTGTTGATACACCTTAGTGAAGAAGAACCGTATTGTTTTTTGCAGAGATCAAAGATCATTTGAGGTCAACATGGGTATGAAAACCAAAGTATGAAACCTTCTGTACATGATAGCTCAAAGAAAACTTTAACAGAGATTGAAATCTTGTAAATATGATAACTGCAAAGATAGAAATTGGATGAACTTCACACTTGGTTATTAAGGATGAAACTTGTCAAGTTTAAAACTGTCTGTGCACAGTTTACATAAATGTTCTCACTTTCTGTAAAATGTGTTAAGTAATCACCAAGCCACTTGGCTTTCTAGTTAATAAATCTGGTACTTTTACCTGAGGGAGTCTGTGCCAGTAATGGAGGTAAAAATATAGCTGCACCAATTTTCCATGAATAAAAGGTAATATTTTGATCAGTTTTTAATAAGGTTCCTGCACTTCTGCTCTAGAGATCAGAAATCATCACCATACCCTGCTACTGAAGATAAACTTGATTTTGAAGGTTAATCAAACCATGGAGCTATCATCGGTAATAGCTCCATGATCAAACTGCTGTAGATTTTGCAAGTGTGATGACTCTAATGTACAAACAAACAATATAAGAAAGATGTCTTCTGGTGCAATGCAGTAAAACATTTGACTTCCTTGAACATTGAATTTTGTAGTGTGACAAGAAACTACTGGCAATGGGAGAGTTGTCAATGGTTATCAGTCATCACTTAAAGAAAAAAAAAATTGTTCCTACGTCAGCCTTCTTGCATTCGCTGCTGCTGCCAGAGAGAACAACTACATCTGCCCAACCCTCACAATGGAGAAAACATTGGAGATTCATGGTGGTAGGCATCCCCTTCAGGAAGTATGTGTTGCCACTTTTGTCGCCAACAACACTATATCTAACAGCAAAGAGGGCAAGGTGAAGTTTCTGACTGGTCCCAATGCCAGTGGCAAGAGTGTCTACCTGAAACAGGTAAGCTGTTTTGATTATATCGTGTAAAAAGTGACTGGTTCCAATACCAATGGCAAGAGTCTATACCTGAAACAGGTAAGCAGCAGTTAGTTGTATTGATTATACCAAGTAAATGGACTGGTTCCAATACCAATGGCAAGAGTCTATACCTGAAACACGTAGGCAGCAGTTAGTTGTATTGATTATACCATGTACATGGACTGGTTCCAATACCAGTGGCAAGAGTCTATACCTGAAACAGGTAAGCAGCAGTTAGTTGTATTGATTATACCATGTACATGGACTGGTTCCAATACCAACGGCAAGAGTCTATACCTGAAACAGGTAGGCAGCAGTTAGTTGTATTGATTATACCATGTACATGGACTGGTTCCAATACCAATGGCAAGAGTCTATACCTGAAACAGGTAGGCAGCAGTTAGTTGTATTGATTATACCATGTACATGGACTGGTTCCAATACCAGTGGCAAGAGTCTATACCTGAAACAGGTAAGCAGCAGTTAGTTGTATTGATTATACCAAGTAAATGGACTGGTTCCAATACCAATGGCAAGAGTCTATACCTGAAACAGGTAAGCAGCAGTTAGTTGTATTGATTATACCATGTAAATGGACTGGTTCCAATACCAATGGCAAGAGTCTATACCTGAAACAGGTAAGCAGCAGTTAGTTGTATTGATTATACCATGTAAATGGACTGGTTCCAATACCAATGGCAAGAGTCTATACCTGAAACAGGTAAGCAGCAGTTAGTTGTATTGATTATACCAAGTAAATGGACTGGTTCCAATACCAATGGCAAGAGTCTATACCTGAAACAGGTAAGCAGCAGTTAGTTGTATTGATTATACCATGTAAATGGACTGGTTCCAATACCAATGGCAAGAGTCTATACCTGAAACAGGTAAGCAGCAGTTAGTTGTATTGATTATACCATGTAAATGGACTGGTTCCAATACCAATGGCAAGAGTCTATACCTGAAACAGGTAAGCAGCAGTTAGTTGTATTGATTATACCATGTAAATGGACTGGTTCCAATACCAATGGCAAGAGTCTATACCTGAAACAGGTAGGCAGCAGTTAGTTGTATTGATTATACCAAGTAAATGGACTGGTTCCA
This sequence comes from Apostichopus japonicus, assembly GCF_037975245.1. Lineage (NCBI taxonomy): Eukaryota > Metazoa > Echinodermata > Holothuroidea > Aspidochirotida > Stichopodidae > Apostichopus > Apostichopus japonicus. The sequence goes on along the minus strand of NC_092562.1, from coordinate 32,420,823 downwards.
ATACCAATGGCAAGAGTCTATACCTGAAACAGGTAAGCAGCAGTTAGTTGTATTGATTATACCATGTAAATGGACACTCCCGTCCGTCGTACCGATAGTGTGAAGCTACTAGGTGTTTACTTGGATGAAACCCTCAATCTCAAACATCATATTTCCATGAAAGCTAGTGCATCAGCCCTCGCCATGTTTAATCTGAAGAAGATCTGGAAATATTTGGACAAGTCGACATGTCTCAAAATTGCAAATGCCATGATTTTCTCTCATATGGACTATTGCAATGGTCTTTTTATCAACCTCCCAGCCTCCACACTTCATCCCCTACAAAGGATCCAAAATTACACGGCTAAAATTATTCTCGGCAGATCAAAATATGATAGTGCCTTTGCAGCATTGAAGGAGCTGCACATCCTCCCCGTCAATGTCCGTGCCGAGTACAAGATCCTCCTCCTCGTTTATAAGTGTATACATAATTCAACACCAGCTTATCTGTCCGAGTTGCTGGAAATTAAGACACCTGGTCGTTCAACACGCTCGTCAAAGGGCATCCTTCTCAAGGTTCCTTTCACACGCCGCAAATGTTTCGCAGGCCGCTCTTTCAGCGTCACTGGCCCTAGACTTTGGAACGCTCTCCCCGTCGACACAAGAAATTCGAAGACCATCAGAACTTTTAAAGCTGCGTTAAAGACTCATTTATTTAAGAACTCGTTTTTATAATTGTTTTGTTGTTCAGCGCCTTTGAGTGTTTTTACAGTAATGTGTGCTTTACCAAGTGTTACCACCTTAACCTTAACCTTTTAATGGCAAGAGTCTATACCTGAAACAGGTAGGCAGCAGTTAGTTGTATTGATTATACCATGTACATGGACTGGTTCCAATACCAATGGCAAGAGTCTATACCTGAAACAGGTAGGCAGCAGTTAGTTGTATTGATTATACCATGTAAATGGACTGGTTCCAATACCAATGGCAAGAGTCTATACCTGAAACAGGTAGGCAACAGTTAGTTGTATTGATTATACCATGTACATGGACTGGTTCCAATACCAATTGCAAGAGTCTATACCTGAAACAGGTAAGCAGCAGTTAGTTGTATTGATTATACCATGTACATGGACTGGTTCCCATACCAATGGCAAGAGTCTGACACCAGAAAGCCAACAGTTATTACGTCTTTACCACTTATGATATGAGAATGCCACTTTAATATTGTAACATTGCACAAACATTTTCAAGTTGTGACGTTAAATGATCTTTGATGAAGACATAAAATGACTTGGTTTTTGTCCACTAAATGGAACCTACATACAATGCATGAAGTTCTTTGCAGTTTTACTGTTGAAGTTATTGTGTTTACAATGTTTTCAAGCTTTGACCACAAATGACTTTTGACGTCTGCAGATACATACATCTTTTACCCAATAAAGTTCATCCAATTACTATGTATGAAAGTTATTGTGTTTACAATATATTCACACATTGACCTCTGGTGACCTCAGATGACATTGAGCTCCTCAAAAAAGTATTGGTTTCTCCTACTCACTAAGATTCGTCCACAGATTGAGTAGCTGCACTGTTTAACAAGCCAAGTTTTCAACACCTCACACACCCCACATCATGTGTATTTGTGACATAGACTTGTCTTCAGGGATGTAAGTCTTCCGGATTTTTACGGAAATCCGGTTTTTTTTTAAATTCCAATAAGTCTTCCGTATTTTTACGGAAATCCGTTTTTTTTTTAATTCCAATAAAGTTCCACAAAATTGTTCGAATATCAAAGACACAACGCGGCAAAAATGCCTGGCCCGTTTGCAGCAAGCTAACTTCAATTTTCACTCATCGATCACTCAAAATACTATTTCCAGTTTCGCATCATCGCATTGCACTGTACAACATTGTGCCATGTGAATATCGTTGCGTACGTGCGAACTTCAAATCGCTATAGCTCATTTCTGTCGTTGAAAAACCTTGCCTAATTCATGTTTTGATTGGACTGCTAATTAATATCTTCGTAACTGCTGGTGTTCGACATAAGTTTTGGAATTAACGCTTGTGATATTTGTGAGCGGCGGAAATCTACGGGATACGCATATGAAAGTCGATATTTGTGATCGCATTCGAATGTGAGACTGTTTTTTATTCCGTAGTTCGCTGCGACGTATTCGTAACTTTGAGCTAGCCTAACATAACGATAGTGTGTAAGTAGTAAGAACTAGGCCTGGGATGTGTTAGCGCTAATACTTCTAAGCTAGCCTAACATACAGTAACGATAGTGTGTAAGTAGTCAGAGCTAGGAGTAGGATGTGTTAGGACGGCATTCACCTGGGGTCTCCGAAAATTTTTCCGGTTTTTTTTTTTGGCTGCACTTACATCCCTGTGTCTTGTAACATGATACCTAAACAGGTAAATTGTGGATGACTTTCATACTTGGTATGCAGAAACACCTTTTTTATTACAAGAACTGCAAGAAATTGGTGGAGGTCAAGGGTCATTTGAGGTCAAAGTCTGAAAACTATGTAAACATGGTAACCCACAAAGTGAAGCTTGTATCAAGTTCATACTTGTGAGTACAGGAACCTTATTGAATTTTGTAGAGGTCATTTTTGGGGTCAGTAGAGGCCAGAGTCTGAAATTTTTGTACAGTACTCATTAAGTGAAGCTTAAATAAAACCCTAGTGAAATTGGAGATTTCAGAGGTCATTTAAGGTCAACATAAGTCAAAATTCTTAAAATGTTGTAAATAAACACAGTACATGGTGGATGAACATCAAAATTGGTATGTGGATCCACATTATTGATTCCAAAAACCCTGTTGTTTTATGTGTAGGTCAAAGGGCATTGAGGTCAACAGTAGCCAAAAAGTGTTTTAAACATAATAACTCCAAAATTAAAGCTTTGATGTGCCTTATACCTCATACATGGATTCAAGTTATTGAGTACAAGATTCCTGTTAATTCCCATGTTGATGAAAGGTTATTCAAGGTCAACAGATATTAGTTGACCTTGCAAACTTGTAAACACTATAACATTAAAAACAGAGCTTGAATGAGCTCATAGTGGTATGCATGGATTTACCTTATTCAGTATAAGAGTTTTTTCTTTCTTCATTCAAGGCCAACACAATAAAACTTCATGATTGATATGCAGTTACACACAATTGAATACAACACTACAATAGTATTTTGTAATCAAAGGTGATTTGAGGTTAGCAGAGGTCAAAGTCTGCAAACTTTGCAATCCGGATATCTCCAATAGTAAACTTGTATGCGTCATGCCACCTTATTAAATTTACAATGTGTGCAGTTATCATTAGGTATTTTCATGTTTGGCAATAAATCAGTAAGCCTCTGGTCCCACTCCTGTTGTTGCTTTGTCAGCTCGCTAGATAATTGTGCAATGAGAAAGGGGTAGAGTGGGAAATTTTGTTTTGTTTCTCAAATATGTAGAGCAGACCTTTTTACGTCCGATATCTTCTGCAGGTTGGACTCATTTCATTCATGGCACACATTGGCAGCTTTGTTCCTGCAGAATCAGCAACCATTGGTATGTTGGATGGAATATACACTAGAATACACACCCAGGAATCAATATCAGTGGGTTTATCGACTTTCATGATTGACTTAAACCAGGTAATAAAATGTTAAAGCAACAATATCTTCTTGCCAACTGTCAGTTAAATGTGTCCTGTAAATATAGAATACTGGAGTATTTAACAGTTACAGCTCCCTATGTGCTTTAGTCTTACTTCTTTATGCAGGATAGTGAAGGCTATTTCAATTGAATGCATGTCATCTGTTTCATCCATGATCTGATGCTACAACTGTGTTTTCTAAAGCCCTTAAAGGGATATTGAAGTACTACTAGGTCATGTATTTGCCCTTAAAGGGATATTGAAGTACTACTAGGTCATGTATTTATTCTATAGTATGACTACACCTCATGACAGTCTGTCTATTTCATTTATTGTTTGTTAGAGGGCTAGAGTTCTTAAAAGTACTACTAGGTCATTTATTTATTCTATTATATTGCTATGCCTTTTGACTATGTCTATTTTCATTTATTGTTTTTAGATGGCTACAGCTCTTAAGAGTGCTACTAGTTCATCTTTGGTCATCATTGATGAATTTGGTAAAGGCACTGATGTTGCAGATGGAACGTCCCTTTTAGTTGCCATATTGAAGCACTGGTTAGCTCTTGAAGATGACTGCCCTCATCTGGTTGTATCAACACACTTCCATAGCATTCTGAAACAAGGGCTTCTACCATCATCTACCCAGCTGAGATGTCAGGTAGGTAATGTTTGCAATGGTGATAGTGTTTGCAGGTCACTCCTTGGTTGGTAAGCTCATTTCATCACCAAGCTTAGCTTACATGAACCTCACACTTGGTTCGAAGATCGCCCTTAGGAAGTATTCAGATACTTCCATTATTGGTGGAGGTCAGTGGCGTAGCTACGGGGGGCCTGGGGGGCCGTGGCCCCCCATGAAACCGGCTGGCCCCCCACTGGGAATGTTGTAAAAAAAAATGTTGTAAAAAAAAATAAAAAAACACTCATCAGTGCGATTCACTAATATTTTTTGTTCAATAATTTGGGAAATAGAGTTACACAATTTTCTCGTCTGCATCTGGCAGAATAAGAATAATACAATATCTGTAGTAATCATGAGAATGGTCACACAGCATTGCATGGCAATGGTCGATGCGACGATTGCGACCATACACCACGAACCTTGTTGTGCTGCGCGATATCGATATCTGCTGAAAATATGTTCAGTGCCACCTAGCGCAACAATCTATCAAAAGATTGGCTCCGTTTGTACTGAGCCGAGGTATCAGGTATTCATATATTGCCTCGAGTCAAATGAATATATGTCATTGAATATTCCACAAAACAACTTTTTTATGGCCACGAAACTGTCGAAACATGATTTTCCACTACTGGTAGAGATATAAAATATTGGGAATCCTGAAATTCCTGCAAACATGCGGCTGTGCCTGTTCACTACTCACTACTGTATCGCCTTAAAATATGATGAGTGGAAATTGTTTCTCCAGGACCGTTTCGTATCGTGGGTATCGAGTGCGTCTGATATACGAACGTACGTAGTACGTACGTACGTCTATGATGATATGCACTGTACTGTACTGATCACGCGTACGATAAATTTTATTCATAAATTACAGTCAGAGTATGAGAAGATTTCGGAACTATTCAACATGCACGTACTGTTATCGGTCATCGATTGGCACAAAACCCAGATTCTGATGACAGCTGCCTCAAGAAACCCAATAAATGGCCTAATTAGCACCGAGCCACCAATGTGGACCATTACCGAAACATCGATGCGTGTTAGTCTTCCATCCCCTTCCTCTAATGCTATGTAAGTCCACATGCATAAGCGTACGAGGCGGGCGGGGGGGGGGGGCAGACTGCCCCCCAAATTTCCAGAGGACAAGAAATTCGGGCAAAAGTCCTGAAAAATTCGGGCAGCCTAAGAGGAGAAAAAAAATATATATAAATATGCAGTAGCTTGCCCGAATCTTTTTCATATTTTTGCCCGACAATTCCGTGGAGAGCATTCTCTGTTATTTGTTTTTTGACATTAATATAGGCCTAATGATTTTCTTTATTTAGCATCATGATGCCCGAATATTTCTGTGTAACACCACCGTAAGCGCAGCTCATCTGGGCTACCACGCTTTTTGCACTATCGCCCAAAATTATTAACAAGGAACGCCGCTCACAATGGTGGTGACATGCATGCATGGAGATTAGCAGTCTCTGAAGTGAAAAACCGCAGTAAACATTTTTTCTAACTAGTCAACTGTATACCTTGACATCCCTGACATGAGTGTATATAAGAAACGTGTTCTTTTTCATGGATGGTGGGGGGCGGGGTGGGGGAGTGCCTACAAGCCTAAAAGTACAGGTTTATCATATTCTTTGTTATTTGTTATACTTTTTTGTGAGACAAATTGCAGTCTCACCCGACACAGCGACATTTTCCCGTCTACTATGTATATTTTTCTGGAGGTAGCTGAGTACTGTGTTAAAATAATAAATACCATAACTAAATAGGAGCTTTAAAAATATACTGTCCTATTTTACCCCTTCAAAGTGATTCTACCATTTTTTCTTCTTCTAATTTATGGAAATTTTGGGGAAGTGTAAATTTCTAAACGTGAGATTATAAAATAAAGAATGTTTAGATGTAACTTGCAAGACCTCAGAAGTGCCATTTCCGGCAATCTGAGAGGCATATTTTGCCAAATAATTTCTTGTACGCTACACGCCAACCGATGGTGGCGCTCCGCTTAGATAGTGTCACGGGAACTTTCAGGCAGAAAAGTTTCTGCCCACCCCCCAAACCAAAATGGTCCCGTACGCCTATTGGATATCCTGCAAACCTACCGGTAGCCCACAGGGGTTTGAGTTGGGAGAAAGGTCTTGACATCTTGAAACGACAAATGATGCCAACTTCCCTCAAGTTAAAAGTCTGGCTGAGTTGGCAAGGCCAGTCAGCATGAAAGAGAAAAAACTTTTTTGGCATTTCTGTCACCAAAGTTGCACATCTTTTTGGTTGCTATTTTGCCTCACAGGTGCCATCTCCTGCCATCTGGGGGTTGCTGAAATCTCAAATTTTGTCTGTTCGCTCCGCGCCAACAAGGTGGCGCTCCGCTTAGATAGTAACCCCCGGCCCCCCACAAGAAAGAACAGCCACCCCATGGCCCCCCCCCACTCCAAAAATCCTAGCTACGCCACTGGTGGAGGTCAAAGATCATTTGAGGTGTCCAGTGCCCAAACCACTATAGGTTGCAAACAAGATTTCTCAGTATGAACTAAACCTTCTATTTGCTCAGTTTCTCATAATATTGTCCCTGTTATCGTCAGTGCTCTGTGAAATATTAGATTGTCTATGGGAAACTGGTTATTGCAGAGAGTTGTAAAAATTATTTGAACATTAAAGAAAGCCACCTAGCCTTCAGTCATTAATGACAAGGATTTAAGGTGGCAGAGTTGATCTATGAGCTCTGCTATGTAAAGAAAATTGTTAAATCCATAATATTGACTCAGTGTGTTGGTGTCCACAAGCAAGTGTTACAAATATCTCTGTGCTTGTGAAAATAAGCCACTTCACTATCAGAATTATCTTATCATTAGTTTATGTTTTTGTCCAACCTTTTTGTAATAACAAAAAAACAGAAAAAGACAAGATAACCCGGTAAATGTTGCAGAGTTTCCCATCAATAACTCAAAGCAGAGAAAACCTACAGCAGACACAACTAACATGGAGTGGTGTTACAATTGAATCACTTACAAAATTCACTTTGCCATAGTTAATTGAGGTTGTCATTGAGACGACGCTCAATGAAGCTAAACACGTACGAGGCTGAGCTTACCATTTTATCTCGCACACATGGTACGATAAATCACCTTCTTTGTTTTGTGTAGCTTAAAGCACATGTGGGGTCAATAGAGGTCAAAGCCTTAACACTTTGTAACTGTGATAACACTAAAAATAAAGCTAGATTGAACTTGATGTGTAGTTCACATGTGTGCACATATCTTGCTGCTAACAATACATAACTAAACTTTGATAATCTCACATGCAAATGTTAATGATTTCTTCCCACGCTTTATGTATTAAAAGCACACTCTCAGCTAGGAAATTTTTAGAGGGCGGGCCAATTTCATATGTTTCGATGGTTCACCGTTAATCACGTGACTCGGTATTTGTAATATACTGCCAGTGTACAGTGTACCCTGTATGTAAATATACGTAATATATAGCACAGTTTCATGCAGTGGTAGCATAACACACGTAACGTGTATATTGCGGCCGCGTCGCCGCGCTGTTGAGGTGGAAGGCACAGGTTGCTTTAGTGTGAAACCCGATGCCAAAAGCAGTGAGCGACAAAACGGACATGAAATGAAAAGTGTACTTGAGCTGGTGCTACGTACGTGGACTGGGTCTCCAAAAACGATCTACTTGAACAGAGATCGGGGATCGACAAAATGACAAATAGTACCTTCGCGGAGCATTTACTGGCATGGCAGATCATTCATACGAGAAGGTAGGCAGCAAATTATGCTAACGACTAACGTTATATATTTACTGTTTAGGCTACTGTATACTGTTTTCCGGCCGAAGTGTTTGGTCTACCGTAGGCTTCCTTGTTATATTGTTCAATAGATCATGCTAGCTAGGCCTACTACGAGTACTACAAAACTAAGGCAACTAATACACCGAGAGACATAGGTTAGTACAGTAGTAGTATAGTCAGTTTTGCGAAGTTTGGAACACTGCGAAGTTCGGACACCCCAAAGAAATACGCGATTTCACGATGAGACAACCTATAGCAAGAGCCAATTGCACGAAAAACTACGAAGCTACAGTTATTTTCTCTCCAAAATGACCCAACCATATCAAGTATAATTTAAGGTGATTTATACCATGAGATATAGTTTTGGGGTGTTTTGAGGCTTAGGTGTCCGAACTCCGCAGTGTCCATGCTACTGCAGTGCAGGCTGCTGTACAAACTGTAGCCTAGCCTAGGCCGAACATTTCATGAAGTGTTATTTATGCTTTTCTACTTATATTCGCCTACTAAGCATGATCAGTATGGAAGTGTGCGGTATCATGTGTTTGGTTTATGATTCGATAGCTTTGCAAATATGAATAGGACTTACAGTAGCCTACTGTACATTAGTGTAATATCATCATTGCTAGGGAGATCTCCCCACAAGAAAATTAAACTCGAAAGAAATGCAACTTCTCATGAGCGGAGCAATAGCAAAAGTAGGACTACTGTAGCCTAGCTCCAGGCCCAGATTTATAAAATTATGCACCATGGAGGGCCTACCTCAATTTGGTGGTTATTCCTGTCAAGAGCATTTTTGATATGGGCATATTTATTTTGTAACTGTAAGTCTAGTATGCAATGAGATACGTGAGGGACGGGCCTATATATGCAATAAAGTAACTGTTTTCATTTCCTACTCTACTTTACCAGCACAATTATAGAGTTCCTAGCAACAAATAAATTAGTCTGACAACTTGAAAATTTACTGCATAATTGCATGCATGGTCATTCTCAGTTATAGACTACTAATTTGTGTAGCCATTTCAGTTTTGTCTTTTTTTGGTCTGAGAATGGGTTCTTAAGTGGTGAAATAACCTCGAATCTGCTGAGCAACTCCAAGATGAATTAAGTTACTAAGGCATTGGGTTCTTTTACTTTTTTAAGTCTAATATGCATAGGCTAGGGTATTTAATTTGCTTCACTTGTTTGTCAATCCGCATAGCCACTTTAGCTGTGGATGATTCTCCACTTGCAAAGAAAAAATGAGCGCATTAATTTAAACTCTTTCTATCCCAAATTAGAGTATGCCTATAATACTCCCAACTTGATATATAGTAACTTAAAAAAACGGTAGCAACTTTTCCTGGTAACTGTAGTGTAAAGTGATAACTGATATAACTAAGTTTTCCAAATTAATTCAAAACTCAAAAACCTCAGTAAGAAGCTACACTAGCTCTACAGGGTCCTTTGTTGAATTAGTGAAGGATAGTAGATATTGTTCACATATTTATGCATTCATAACATGATAGTTTGCTATCATCGTTGTTTAATCATAAAATCAAGGACAATATAAACAAATCAATGTCACCAATAATTGTGAATGCCACCATTTTATGTTCGACAAAATTTATCACATTTAATTTAAAGGATATATACACCATGCATGGCACATTGACGGACACTGACGCACATATTGTAGTTGTAATAACGCACCAAATATGCGCTTCATCGGACATGACGCACCATTCCGGGGGGTCTTTGAGTCCGTCTTACAATAATTGATAATTTCATCATTCATAAATTAAAGACATTTGCCAAAATATAACAACATCATAGGCTTCATAGCTCTAAACATAATCTGATCATGCAGTTCTAAAAATTATACAAAATGAAAATGATACTACTGATTTGTGAGAGAACTAGAATGGTCGCCCATTATATACCATATCATGTTTCTATAGTATCTTTTATACACTTCATTGTTTAGGGCACACCTGTAGAATATTCCGCAATTTTTAGTCTTGGAAATAAGCAAAGCCTAGCTATATTTTTGAAAGCAATTATGCATCCCTGAACATGATGAAATTTGGTGACATATTAGTGTATGAGCAAGCCTACTGACTGTGACATTGCCATTGTAACATCAAACGTTATGACATTTAGTGTATGTAAGGTATTAGTAGATGAGTTATAATACTGCGGGTGTATACTACTAACATAGAAATAAGAAATATAATAGAAATTGTTGCACATCACTAGTTTAGGTTTGCACTAGATTAGTAAATGAACCATTCTTGGATACTTGCAGAGTTGACACTGTAAATCATAAAGCAGATGTGATGAATTTATGCTGCCAAAAGCAAAGTTCTGTATTAACTAGTAGTGTAATTACTGTTCTGTGTTTGCAAAATTGATTTGAATTATTGACTATTTAGTGAAGGGCAAAATGTGGTATTCTGTAATTTATGTTGGAAGTTATATAATTCACTATGTCAGGGATTTGCCCACACTGGGCAGCTGCGCCCAGCAGTTCTGAATGGCGCCCCGCACAAACAGTATTTAACCTTTCTCGCCCAGCACTTTTTGATGATAATATATGGCACAGAATACTGTAGGAATATAGCACCACACAAGCATACTTCATGTGCAAAATTTGTCCATTTGGGGGGGGGGGGGGGTTATCCCACCCATGAAATCCCTCTCCCAGGGTGTGGATCACACTACCGCCCAATCTGCCTGGCACTCAAATATTCATGAGCACTTCCCTGCTATGTGTACAGTATGCATTCTGATATATTATTAACTTTGCACATCCCGGTATTATTTGTCTTTTTCAGTTGAAGGTGTGTGCCCAATTAAGAAACTCAAGAGGTTGGTATCCAAACTGATCAACCAGAAAAGATAACACCAGTTCCTCAACGAAAGGCTATGCCCAACCGAGGCTGATGCAGCAATGCACTCCAGCAGCTATACCCCAGTGGAGACTGGTAATTTTTTGATGTACATACTGTAACCATTCCATGCTGTAAATAAGTCTACATTTTAACTAGGTCTGCAGTCTACTACTGTAGGACTGTATATGACTAACCAGATTTAGGACATTGGACACATTTATTCATTTATTGTATTATGTTATATTAATGACATAGACATGTAGTGCTAAGTATAGTGCTAAAACAGCCACTGGAGGTCTGTAAATGTGAGGGACCCAAAAATGTTCAAACCCCACAAGTTAATGATAACAGTACCTGTAGTATTTTTCCTTATCTCTGAAAAATAAAGACATTTACCAATCTTGTAGAATGTGTTACCTACCTGTCTGAAGCAGTTTGTGTTCAAACATTGCACGTTTATTCTTTTCTCTTTATGTTTTCTTTTTATGTTTCATGATGATGTGGCATCATTCGTACATACAGTACAGTACTTGCACTGCTTAAAGATAGTTACTCTTAACTGCCTATACTGTAGTTGTCATCTGATCAGGTTGTCATGTGCATATAGTTTCATATCAGCAAAAACATTGACATTTTTGTCAAATTTTGAGTGTGAGGTATATTTCTAGTTTAACATGTTAGGGGCATCATTAAGGGGTCTACTTTCACCCAGATTTGAACAATAAATTTTAGTTATTACAATGAGTGCAAGTTACAATCTCAGTGAATAAACAAACATAACATTTATGCTGGCTCCAACCCAGTTACCTTGGCTATGAGCCTGAATGTCTCTTTTGCAATTAAAATCAAATAATCATATCTTGGAAAATCATTTGAACAGGTATATCTTTGTGACACTTCTGTCCTCACATAATGCCATAAATATGTCTTTTTTCCATTTTCATTTCACATTACAGATGTACAGAACATCCTTTAGAGGAACAGTACAGCACAGCATAGCGTTATGGCATGATGGATGTTTTGCAAGCAGATATAAGGGTTGGAACTGGAAGTATTTGTGTTGGATTGTTTCATTAATAAATGTGTGCTTCTCTACTTTACGTAAGATGATTGTCATATTTCTTGTTCTCCAGTGGAAGCTATGGATTTGCATAGTGAACGTTGTTAACATGGATACGGACAATTTGGAATTAGCTGATGTCAAAGCAGTTTCTCAGCTTATTTAAATACCATACATCAAGGACACAAGAGTGGACAATGGGAGTAACAAGTATCCAGAATGTAGATATCACAAGGCTTCAAGACAATTGAACAAACTGTACCATAATAGACAACAACAAACATGGTGTCTCAGTAAAATGAAGTTACTAAGCTAGTGCAATGTATCATAAGAATTTATCTTCTCCATGGTGTCAAACATTGATTGTTGCATTCAGTGCGTTATGTATCCTTCTCCTTTCTGTAGTATTTAGCATTGATTTGAATGTTCATTCATAGTGTAAGTAAACTACATAATTGATGTCATCAAAGTTACAACTGTGTCATATTAAATAAGTAAATGATTGAATATTGGTTTCACTACATACTTGATTGTACACTATTTGGCTTTCCATGATAGCAATATCTGATCTTTTTAATTACTGTAGTTTGTTCAGTCATACCAGTAGTTCTAATGTGACATTGATCTTGGGTTATTTATTGTTGGTAACGAATAACTTGTCTTTATTTTGTATTGTGTGAGATCAATTTAACATAACATATATTGTGATGTCATAGAGTGTTGAAGAGGTACTCTAACTTGCAGCTAGTAGTGATAAAACAGTTCATTCAGTGCTCTCATGATAACCCCAGTCGGGCCCAGTGGCAGATGGAGATAGTGGCAGATGGAGATGTTTGAAATGCAGGGGACATTATAGGGTCTTTTGAAGTTTTGGCAAAGTTTCTTTTGCATGTAAAGCTGCAATCATGGAGAAGTTCCACAATGGAGGCATGGTGTCTCCTAGCCCTATTTGGGCATATGTTCTTGCATTCCGTATTTGGAACACTGCCCTACTATTGTTTGTATTGCTTATTCTAAAGTTAGGTAAGTCAGTATTGTAACATGTTTTTATTTTTAACACATTGATTGCATCTGTACAGTTCTATACATTGAGTTCAACTACAATAACCATGAGCAGGGAAAACTTACCACTATCTCACTTGCATTCCTTAATGTTCAAGTGACCATATTCATACTTTAACCAAAGCATTTCTTCCATATTAGATAGTGTTTATCCAGAGTAGGTTACAGGATATTTTCAAGGTGGGCTATGTAGTATTGTCCCCAATTTAGCATGCTATAATTGCTAAAATATTTAATATGTTCCTAGAGGTCTTTACATTCCAAATTGTTCTAAGGCATTCTAATTGAAAGCATAAGATGCCTGAATGCCCCAGTGAGGTAAACTGGTGGAGGTAAATTGGTGGAGGAAGGTGGTAATAAAATTAGTTTCAAAACTTTGACCAAAGGTAACCATATTTGAATATCTGGTTTATTTGGGGCCAATACAGCATACTCTGGTTGAGAGTTGGCGTGGAAGCCACCATATGTTTGTAGTAATGCAGTAAAATGTAGTAAAGGCAGCTGGAGGAGTCCAGTTTACCCCTGTGCCGAAGGTCATTCATCTTTTGGGTTTTTTTGGAGAACACTTTAACCTTCCCAACCACAGAGCTCCCAACTGACCCACAATTCGTGGGTTGGACCCGCATTCTAACACCCAAAGCCCCTGACCCACGCAAGCATCCCAAAAACCTGCATTGTAATTGACAAGTATACATAAAATTGCATCAAATTTGGACTTAGCCACCATCATTTCTTTAGCATTTAGCATAATAGAGTATAAAACCTCCTTTACATCATCATTTGAACCTCAAATTAGGCTATATTTCATTTCATTGGGGCGAGCAGCGAACATTTTCATGCCACGGGCAAGAATGAATTATCACCTACTATTCAATTTATTGATGTTACACACAACAAAATGCATATTTCTCAGAAAATTTTGGGTGACAAAAGCCTTTATAGGTGCCACCATTTTACATGTAGGCATCACCAGGATTAAAAAAAAAAAATCAAAAGGGGAGGGAGACACCCCCCCATATACCCCTCCCCCAGGACGGCAATTCGTGGCATGGACCAGCATTTGCCTTCTCAGTTGGGAGCTATGCAACCATACCATTAACGACATGTCTCTATAGGCCCAGGGGATTGAATCCTTAGGTAGCCGTCCTGAGCTAGTGCGAATCAGCAGTAGGAGGTTGTGGATGCTACGCCTTCGCACCATTCAACCTCATGGGTTCAACATTCAGGAAGGACATGACTAACTTTTCTTCATTCCTTCTCCCCTTGCCCCCCTCCCCCATTACTCCTTTTCTCATAGCTTTTTCCACCCCTTTTTTTCTCCACACTTTTTTTTCTCCACACTTTTCTGTCTTTGTCCTCCAGTTTATTCCTACCCCTTCCCTTAATCCTCTCTTTGTCCCTCCACTGTTTATCTCCTACCTCTCCTCTTCCCCTGTTGGTTTTTATCTTTCATTCTTCTCTCCATCCCTTGTCTACTAATCCCCTTACATCTATCTCTTTGTGTTCACCATGCTCATAATGGCTTAGTTGAAGGACGGACTTAACGACACATTATAAGACTCGCAAATTTTCGCTAATTTTCATCAGCTCACAATCAAGAGGAAGGTAAATCATGTGAATCCTCCCTTATATAGAGCCTTTGGAAGACCTAACTGAAAATCCGATCATTTTCTGGCTATTTTGAGCTGCAGAACTGCATCAGAAAATTTGCTCAACGAATGGTGAAGTGAAAAAGTTATCCTAACATAGCCTAAGCTTACGGTGTTTTGCTACTACTGTACCTCGGCCCAAAGCTCCAAACTATAGAATCCTACAGGCCGTCAATCGAAGCCGTTGGACTTATTATCATCGCTCAGAGTCCTGTGGGACAGTTATCGACATAAATCGGTCCGGTGATTCCTAACAATGTCTACACGCTCCAACACGAAAGAAAAGGAAATCTCAGAGATTGTCACTCAAGTGGTTACAAAAGTAATCGCAAGCCAAGATTTCGAGCTAAAGCTGCAAGCTTGTATTGATTGAGCTCTGGATAAAAAACTGGATAAGTTTTTGAAGCAGATCGAGATAAATTCTGGCAAAATACATGACATCGAAGTGGAAGCCGAGAAAACTTCTTCAGAACTGAAAGCCATGCAGGACGAGATCTCGGAATTGACAGACAAACTCAACAACTCAACCAACCAATTGAACCAGCTGGAACAGTACTCCCGAAGAAACTGCATTCGTGTGTTTGGTGTGGAGGAGAAGCCGAACGAAAATTCTGACGTCATCATGATGGACCTCGCATCACAGCATCTGGGACTCAACCTGAATCCAACAGACATTGATAGGTCGCATCGGATCGGTAAGAAAGAGCCGGGTAAACCCAGGGCAATAATCGTCAAATTCCAGAACTACAAAACCAGAGAACTATGCATAAAGAACAGGCGGAAATTGAAGGGCACCCGCCTTGTAATACAGGAGGACCTAACGAAGGCGAACCAAGAGCTACTACAGGCGACGAAAAACACCACCCTGGTCAAAGCAGCCTGGTCACACGATGGCAAAGTCATCGCACTGGTAAGCAAGAACAACACCGAGTTTACGAAACGAATCTGGGGGCTGAATGACTTGAAGCGTCTCTAGCTCTTTGGCACTAGAAAATGACACTGTAAATCAATAATTAATCCAAAGGATGTATACATTTACATATTTTTGTACTTTTTGTCTTCCTTTTTTATCACTCTGATCGAAAACAGGTGATGTTAGTTTGTGAAAATTGTAATCTTATCATAAGTGAAACGTATAATAAGGTTAAATGTGAAAATTGTGGTACTTTTCGTCATACGTGGTGTATCAGTAATAGGTGTAATTCTTGGATTTGTGATTCTTGTGACTCTGGTTTGCCCTTTCAAAATCTTTCAAATCACAATGATTTTTTGGAGGCACTACATGGACCAAGTCCGCAGTTCATGAATAATGATTTTTATGACTCACACAACCTAAACTCACAAGTTCCTGTTAGTCTTTGTCGCTACTTTGACATTGGTTCCTTCAATCAACTCACTGGTAAACCTCATGTATTCTCTCTGTTTCATGTAAACAGTCGTAGCCTAAACAAAAACTTCAACTCAATAATTGACTTTCTTTCCCTTCTTAATCATGAGTTCTCAATAATTGGCTTCAGTGAGACGTGGTTAAGTGACCAAATATCACCTTTGTTACAAATAGATCAATATACTTTTATAGAAAGTCACAGGGATAGCATGAGAGGTGGTGGTGTTGGTCTTTTTATATCAAATAATTATACGTTTGTAAAAAGGACTGACATATCTTTTTTCAATAGAAAGCATTTTCATAGAAATAGCAATGAATAAGAATAATATAATCGTTGGAGTAGTCTATAGACCTCCACAGGGTTTGACATCTACATTCAATGAATATATAAATATTATACTCAATTTAATATCTAGTGAGAACAAACATGGTTATATCATGGGGGATTTTAATATTGATTTACTAAAAAATGGAACTTCTGACTTCATAAACACTGTGTTTTCAAACAATTTTTTCCCTACAATTTCCAAGCCTACTCGAGTAAGTGGAACCGTGGCCTCACTTATTGACAATATATTCACCAACAATATTACTGATATCACGCCTGGCATACTACTAACGAATATAAGTGACCACTTCCCCGTTTTCATTCAAACTTCAGTAGAACAGAGTAAATCTGATTCTGTCTACTACGCTAGGAACTATTCCGACAAGAATACTACGTATTTTAATAATTTAATACATAATACCGACTGGAATTTCATATGTTCTATTGAGGACGTGAACGTAGCTTATTACAATTTCATTACAGTTTTTCAAAATATTTATGATGAATGCTTTCCATATATTTATATCAGTAACTCAAAGCGTCGTAAAAAGCGTCATCCTTGGATAACGACTGGTATTTTACAATCAATCAAACGTAAAAATAAACTCTATCGCAAGATGTTGAAAAACCCCAATATGGACAATTCCGACAAGTTTCGTACTTAATAAATTGACCCACATTATTCGTATTTCGAAAACTCGGTATTATTCTGATAAGTTCAATAGTTGCAGTGGCAATTCTAAACGTACTTGGGCAATAATCAATGATGTATTACATAATAGAAAAAGTAAGTCGTCTATTCCCGACACGATGAAAGTCAGCAACGGTAAAACCAATGATCCTAAGCAGATTACAAACGCATTCAATGATTTCTTTATAAATGTTGGGCCCAACTTAGCGTCAGATATTCATAGTGACACTAATCCAAATCATTACCTAAGAAATTCAAATCCTTCAACCCTTTATATGTCTCCTGCAAATGAGAGTGAAGTATTTAAAGTTGCACTTGCTTGTTTGAAACCAGATAAATCTGCCGGCTTCGATGGCATAAAGCCTTCAATACTAAGAAAGGTGTTACATAACGTTGTTCACCCTCTTACTCACATTATAAATTTATCCTTAGCAACTGGTACTGTCCCAGATCATATAAAAATTGCGAAAGTTATCCCTGTTTATAAAGAAGGGGATCATGATGTTATAGGTAATTATCGCCCAGTTTCTGTACTAACAGGCTTCTCTAAAATCTTTGAAAGAATAGTTCATAATCGTATTTATAATTTTATCAGTAAACATGATATTATGTTCAAAAGTCAATATGGGTATCGGCCAGGACACTCAACCGAACTTGCTTTGACTGAGGCCTTGGAGGTATTGTATGATGCCATAGATAATAAAATGACTTCCGTCGGTGTATTCTTGGACTTGTCCAAAGCGTTTGATACAATTGATCACCGTATTTTGTTTATGAAATTGTCACATTATGGCATAAGAGGCACAGGACTAGACTGGATTAGAAGCTATTTATCAAACAGCAAACAATTTACAAATTGTCTTCATACGGATTCTGATTGCATGAATGTTGTTTGTGGGGTTCCACAAGGATCTATATTGGGGCCCTTGCTTTTTATAATATATGTAAATGATATTTGTCATGTGTCAGATAATTGTACTATCATATCATTCGCTGATGATCCAAATATTTTTTTCTCTGGCTTGGATCCTGTGGAAATGAGGGCTAGAGTTTGTCATGTGCTTGATGAATTTCATGCTTGGTATTCAGCTAACAAACTTTCTTTAAATGTAGGTAAGACAAAATATGTTGTTTTCAATGAAGGTAGGAATAGGAATATTCTGTCTGACATACAGATGCATGGTAGTAGTCTAAAAAAAGTGTGTTTTACCACTTTTCTAGGGGTAACTATTGATTCTGGTCTGACATGGCGTGATCACATAAATACAATATCAACAAATATTTCTCGTGGCGTTGGGATTCTTTCCAAATTGAAGCACTACTTACCAAAACATATTCTTCGTTCTTTATATTTTACTTTAATTTATCCTCACCTTACTTATTGCATTACAGTTTGGTCTGGCACGGCTGCTTATAACATTAAGAAACTTTTTGTACTTCAAAAAAGGGCTATTCGACATATATCTTCTGCCGACTATAACGATCATACTAGTAAATTATTTGCCTCACTTAAGCTACTGAAATTACCGGACCTTGTGAAAGTTCATCTTGCTACATTCGCTTATCGCTCTATTAATGGGTATAATCCGCCCACATGTAAAAATTTATTCACTGTTAATAGGGAAATCCATGATTATAATACAAGACAGGCTGGTCACATACATAGACTTTTTCCCCATAGTAACCTGGGTAAACAGAGTATACGTTATCGGGCAAACACTTGCTGGAATTATCTACTTAATCATCATGATCATATACAAAATGATTCTCAGTCACCACGTTCCTTTAAAAGTCAATTAAGCGAGGTTTACATAAGTGATTATTGATCCATAATACTTTTTAGAAATCTTTGTTTGTTTATATCGTTAACTCTGATAACTTAATTATTTTCCTTCTTTAGGGAGTGGCTCTACTCGATAAGCCTTTCAGGTTTTTAGATCACTTCCTTTCTCTTTATACTCAATTTCATATCTGTAAACGTTTGTATGACATACAATGTACCGTATATTGAGAAAAAACAAATAAATGAAATGAAATGAAATGAAATCATTAACCTGTCTGTATTATGTGCGTGTTTTTTCTACACAGGCTCTCTAGTGGATAAGCTGTTTGCTCACAGTTTTATTTTATTTTGAACTCAAGTATTGAAGAACGTTAGGCCAGAAGCAAGTCGTTTCGTCAAATAACAGTACATTAGCAGCACACATTCAGTCACATGTTTATAGAGAATTACACGACGAAACTATTCGCATTTTATATCTTCAGCAATTTCTCCAACAAAAATCGGCAGCACGAGATCATACATATGACTCTTTCCATAACAACTATCTGCTCCTACGAGCTGGTATAGCGTTTTCCCAGCAGTACAATATGCACTGTTCCATATAGCAAATCGAAAAATTGCGTTAACTCGAATAGCACACAGTACAATTACACAATGTGCCTATAGGTTACGCAACACTGAGAGGCAGATTAGAATCTCTGAAACCTGATCCCTTCGCGGTAACAGTACCCATTTGCATATGCTGTTTATAGCTAAGGATGAGAATGCCATATTAAAGAAATGAATATGTTGCCGCTGTGAGAAGAGGGCAGCATTGTTTTTATTTTTTAATCTGGGAATACGTTGAGACAAGATTTTTGATTTTAGCAATTTCCTAGCTGAGAGTGTGCCTTTAAATTTAGTATATAAAGTGTGGCAAGAAATCGCTAACTTAGCCAATTTGGTTTCTGAGCCAAAGAGATGTGCAGTGCTGTATGGTATTTTAGTTTATACCTTATTTACTCATTTAGACTCCCTCTTGACAAGAAGTGTCATAGCACTCTCTCAAAGTTAGTTCATATGTATGGGACTTTCATCAATAGTAGACAGTTCGTTTCTTTTTATTTTGATATTGCAGTTGGTAGTAGTGCCCATTTGGTATTGTTTAGAATGCTGGTGTCAATGTTTCTTATATGGCAAATATTCTACTGGGTGGGTAACTTTGGTAGTTAAACTATGAGAAAGATGTTTAGCTTCTCAAGGCTGCATGGGTGGTATATGTTGCACATGTCATTTGGGACCCTCAGCTGTTGCTCTACTAGTGTGTGTATCATGATTCATAAGGTCTTCATATTACTCACAAATGAATGCTCATATGCTCTACTAGTGTGTGTATCATGATTCATAAGGTCTTCATATTACTCACAAATGAATGCTCATATGCTCTACTAGTGTGTGTATCATGATCCATAAGGTCTTCATATTACTCACAAATGAATGCTCATATGCTCTACTAGTGTGTGTATCATGATCCATAAGGTCTTCATATTACTCACAAATGAATGCTCATATGCTCTACTAGTGTGTGTATCATGATCCATAAGGTCTTCATATTACTCACAAATGAATGCTCATATGCTCTACTAGTGTGTGTATCATGATTCATAAGGTCTTCATATTACTCACAAATGAATGCTCATATGCTCTACTAGTGTGTATCATGATCCATAAGGTCTTCATATTACTCACAAATGAATGCTCATATGCTCTACTAGTGTGTGTATCATGATTCATAAGGTCTTCATATTGCTCACAAATGAATGCTCATATGCTCTACTAGTGTGTGTATCATGATCCATAAGGTCTTCATATTACTCACAAATGAATGCTCATATGCTCTACTAGTGTGTGTATCATGATCCATAAGGTCTTCATATTACTCACAAATGAATGCTCATATGCTCTACTAGTGTGTGTATCATGATCCATAAGGTCTTCATATTACTCACAAATGAATGCTCATATGCTCTACTAGTGTGTATCATGATCCATAAGGTCTTCATATTACTCACAAATGAATGCTCATATGCTCTACTAGTGTGTGTATCATGATCCATAAGGTCTTCATATTACTCGCAAATGAATGCTCATATGCTCTACTAGTGTGTGTATCATGATCCATAAGGTCTTCATATTACTCGCAAATGAATGCTCATATGCTCTACTAGTGTGTATCATGATCCATAAGGTCTTCATATTACTCACAAATGAATGCTCATATGCTCTACTAGTGTGTGTATCATGATCCATAAGGTCTTCATATTACTCACAAATGAATGCTCATATGCTCTACTAGTGTGTGTATCATGATCCATAAGGTCTTCATATTACTCACAAATGAATGCTCATATGCTCTACTAGTGTGTGTATCATGATCCATAAGGTCTTCATATTACTCACAAATGAATGCTCATATGCTCTACTAGTGTGTGTATCATGATCCATAAGGTCTTCATATTACTCACAAATGAATGCTCATATGCTCTACTAGTGTGTGTATCATGATTCATAAGGTCTTCATATTACTCACAAATGAATGCTCATATGCTCTACTAGTGTGTATCATGATCCATAAGGTCTTCATATTACTCACAAATGAATGCTCATATGCTCTACTAGTGTGTGTATCATGATTCATAAGGTCTTCATATTGCTCACAAATGAATGCTCATATGCTCTACTAGTGTGTGTATCATGATCCATAAGGTCTTCATATTACTCACAAATGAATGCTCATATGCTCTACTAGTGTGTGTATCATGATCCATAAGGTCTTCATATTACTCACAAATGAATGCTCATATGCTCTACTAGTGTGTGTATCATGATCCATAAGGTCTTCATATTACTCACAAATGAATGCTCATATGCTCTACTAGTGTGTATCATGATCCATAAGGTCTTCATATTACTCACAAATGAATGCTCATATGCTCTACTAGTGTGTGTATCATGATCCATAAGGTCTTCATATTACTCGCAAATGAATGCTCATATGCTCTACTAGTGTGTGTATCATGATCCATAAGGTCTTCATATTACTCACAAATGAATGCTCATATGCTCTACTAGTGTGTATCATGATCCATAAGGTCTTCATATTACTCACAAATGAATGCTCATATGCTCTACTAGTGTGTGTATCATGATCCATAAGGTCTTCATATTACTCACAAATGAATGCTCATATGCTCTACTAGTGTGTGTATCATGATCCATAAGGTCTTCATATTACTCACAAATGAATGCTCATATGCTCTACTAGTGTGTGTATCATGATCCATAAGGTCTTCATATTACTCACAAATGAATGCTCATATGCTCTACTAGTGTGTGTATCATGATCCATAAGGTCTTCATATTACTCACAAATGAATGCTCATATGCTCTACTAGTGTGTGTACCATGATCCATAAGGTCTTCATATTACTCACAAATGAATGCTCATATGCTCTACTAGTGTGTGTATCATGATCCATAAGGTCTTCATATTACTCACAAATGAATGCTCATATGCTCTACTAGTGTGTGTATCATGATCCATAAGGTCTTCATATTACTCACAAATGAATGCTCATATGCTCTACTAGTGTGTGTATCATGATCCATAAGGTCTTCATATTACTCGCAAATGAATGCTCATATGCTCTACTAGTGTGTGTATCATGATCCATAAGGTCTTCATATTACTCACAAATGAATGCTCATATGCTCTACTAGTGTGTATCATGATCCATAAGGTCTTCATATTACTCACAAATGAATGCTCATATGCTCTACTAGTGTGTGTATCATGATCCATAAGGTCTTCATATTACTCACAAATGAATGCTCATATGCTCTACTAGTGTGTGTATCATGATCCATAAGGTCTTCATATTACTCGCAAATGAATGCTCATATGCTCTACTAGTGTGTGTATCATGATCCATAAGGTCTTCATATTACTCACAAATGAATGCTCATATGCTCTACTAGTGTGTATCATGATCCATAAGGTCTTCATATTACTCACAAATGAATGCTCATATGCTCTACTAGTGTGTGTATCATGATCCATAAGGTCTTCATATTACTCACAAATGAATGCTCATATGCTCTACTAGTGTGTGTATCATGATCCATAAGGTCTTCATATTACTCACAAATGAATGCTCATATGCTCTACTAGTGTGTATCATGATTCATAAGGTCTTCATATTACTCACAAATGAATGCTCATATGCTCTACTAGTGTGTATCATGATCCATAAGGTCTTCATATTACTCACAAATGAATGCTCATATGCTCTACTAGTGTGTGTATCATTATCCATAAGGTCTTCATATTACTCACAAATGAATGCTCATATGCTCTACAAGTAATATGAGTGCTTTAGTCTCCCAGTATATGAAGCTTATAAGGCAGTGAATAATATCTTGATTAGAGATATTTTGTCAGTAACCTTTTCATTTTACTCATTTCCTTTTTACAGACCATGGAAGTTATTCCGAATGGTGATGAGATGGTCTTTCTATACCAGTTAATTCATGGCCAGACGGACCACAGCTATGCTAGCCATATTTCATCTATGGCAGGACTTCCAGATGAAATTATTGACCGTGGTCAACAGGTCATTTGAGATCTTTGATTTTAACTGTCTGTTTAAGAAGAATATGTGAGACACATAAACCATTATAAATACAGAAATACTGAATACAAACATAACATTTATTTGCTGACGTGTATATAGAATATCGCCAGAAATATTCCTGCTGGGATTACCTATTAACAAATGTGCTTGTTCATAGTGACACACTACAATATTACTGGAATACAGCTGAATGGGCTAATACCTGTTTTTAATTGTGTTTGTTATAGAGGCACACCGGAATATAGCTGAATGGGCTATTACCTGTTAACTAGTGTGCTTGTTCATACAGACACACTACATGATAACTGTGGAATATAGCTGAATGGGCTATTACCTGTTAACAATTGTGTTTGTTCATAGAGACACACTACAATATAACTGTGGAATATTGACAAACTTGATCAGTCCATAATAGAACACTACATAATTGAGCCAAATATATAGTTAATGGGGTATTAAGAAGTCTGTTTCAACTTGTTTGCTACGCAACATTGTTGGAAAATTGGTTTTTGCTGTACAATTGTCAGCTCCTCTTCTTCTATTTTTAAAGGTAACTGAACTTATTAAAGAGAATAAACCAATCCCACGTGTAGACCAGGCCGGTGCAGAGAAGCAGCTGACATGGTACAGATCAGTGGTTGCTAAGCTGATGGAAGCGGATATTGATACTGTCAATATGAAGACATTCTTGCAAGGCTTTGTTATCCCAACGATCAGTCAAGATGGAAAGTCACTTTAGTCAGCAAGGGTTTTGTTGTTGTTGTGTAGTATTGAATCTGGGATGCTGGGAACATGAATCCTGTATACAAGTACTGCAGTATATGATAGAGTTTTGTTGTGGTTGTGTAGTGTTGAATCTGGGATGCTGGGAGCATGAATCCTGTATACAAGTACTGCAGTATATGATAGAGTTTTGTTGTGGTTGTGTAGTGTTGAATCTGGGATGCTGGGAGCATGAATCCTGTATACAAGTACTGCAGTATATGATAGAGTTTTGTTGTCGTTGTGTAGTGTTGAATCTGGGATGCTGGGAACATGAATCCTGTATACAAGTACTGCAGTATATGATAGAGTTTTGTTGTTGTTGTGTAGTGTTGAATCTGGGATGCTGGGAACATGAATCCTGTATACAAGTACTGCAGTATATGATAGAGTTTTGTTGTTGTTGTGTAGTGTTGAATCTGGGATGCTGGGAACATGAATCCTGTATACAAGTACTGCAGTATATGATAGAGTTTTGTTGTCGTTGTGTAGTTTTGAATCTGGGATGCTGGGAACATGAATCCTGTATACAAGTACTGCAGTATATGATAGAGTTTTGTTGTCGTTGTGTAGTGTTGAATCTGGGATGCTGGGAACATGAATCCTGTATACAAGTACTGCAGTATATGATAGAGTTTTGTTGTTGTTGTGTAGTGTTGAATCTGGGATGCTGGGAACATGAATCCTGTATACAAGTACTGCAGTATATGATAGAGTTTTGTTGTCGTTGTGTAGTATTGAATCTGGGATGCTGGGAACATGAATCCTGTATACAAGTACTGCAGTATATGATAGAGTTTTGTTGTCGTTGTGTAGTATTGAATCTGGGATGCTGGGAACATGAATCCTGTATACAAGTACTGCAGTATATGATAGAGTTTTGTTGTTGTTGTGTAGTTTTGAATCTGGGATGCTGGGAGCATGAATCCTGTATACAAGTACTGCAGTATATGATAGAGTTTTGTTGTCGTTGTGTAGTTTTGAATCTGGGATGCTGGGAGCATGAATCCTGTATACAAGTACTGCAGTATATGATAGAGTTTTGTTGTCGTTGTGTAGTATTGAATCTGGGATGCTGGGAGCATGAATCCTGTATACAAGTACTGCAGTATATGATAGAGTTTTGTTGTCGTTGTGTAGTTTTGAATCTGGGATGCTGGGAGCATGAATCCTGTATACAAGTACTGCAGTATATGATAGAGTTTTGTTGTCGTTGTGTAGTATTGAATCTGGGATGCTGGGAGCATGAATCCTGTATACAAGTACTGCAGTATATGATAGAGTTTTGTTGTCGTTGTGTAGTTTTGAATCTGGGATGCTGGGAGCATGAATCCTGTATACAAGTACTGCAGTATATGATAGAGTTTTGTTGTCGTTGTGTAGTTTTGAATCTGGGATGCTGGGAGCATGAATCCTGTATACAAGTACTGCAGTATATGATAGAGTTTTGTTGTCGTTGTGTAGTTTTGAATCTGGGATGCTGGGAGCATGAATCCTGTATACAAGTACTGCAGTATATGATAGAGTTTTGTTGTCGTTGTGTAGTGTTGAATCTGGGATGCTGGGAGCATGAATCCTGTATACAAGTACTGCAGTATATGATAGAGTTTTGTTGTCGTTGTGTAGTGTTGAATCTGGGATGCTGGGAGCATGAATCCTGTATACAAGTACTGCAGTATATGATAGAGTTTTGTTGTCGTTGTGTAGTGTTGAATCTGGGATGCTGGGAACATGAATCCTGTATACAAGTACTGCAGTATATGATAGAGTTTTGTTGTCGTTGTGTAGTGTTGAATCTGGGATGCTGGGAGCATGAATCCTGTATACAAGTACTGCAGTATATGATAGAGTTTTGTTGTCGTTGTGTAGTGTTGAATCTGGGATGCTGGGAACATGAATCCTGTATACAAGTACTGCAGTATATGATAGAGTTTTGTTGTCGTTGTGTAGTGTTGAATCTGGGATGCTGGGAACATGAATCCTGTATACAAGTACTGCAGTATATGATAGAGTTTTGTTGTCGTTGTGTAGTGTTGAATCTGGGATGCTGGGAACATGAATCCTGTATACAAGTACTGCAGTATATGATAGAGTTTTGTTGTCGTTGTGTAGTGTTGAATCTGGGATGCTGGGAACATGAATCCTGTATACAAGTACTGCAGTATATGATAGAGTTTTGTTGTCGTTGTGTAGTGTTGAATCTGGGATGCTGGGAACATGAATCCTGTATACAAGTACTGCAGTATATGATAGAGTTTTGTTGTCGTTGTGTAGTGTTGAATCTGGGATGCTGGGAACATGAATCCTGTATACAAGTACTGCAGTATATGATAGAGTTTTGTTGTCGTTGTGTAGTGTTGAATCTGGGATGCTGGGAACATGAATCATGTATACAAGTACTGCAGTATATGATAGAGTTTTGTTGTCGTTGTGTAGTGTTGAATCTGGGATGCTGGGAACATGAATCCTGTATACAAGTACTGCAGTATATGATAGAGTTTTGTTGTCGTTGTGTAGTGTTGAATCTGGGATGCTGGGAGCATGAATCCTGTATACAAGTACTGCAGTATATGATAGAGTTTTGTTGTCGTTGTGTAGTGTTGAATCTGGGATGCTGGGAACATGAATCCTGTATACAAGTACTGCAGTATATGATAGAGTTTTGTTGTCGTTGTGTAGTGTTGAATCTGGGATGCTGGGAACATGAATCCTGTATACAAGTACTGCAGTATATGATAGAGTTTTGTTGTCGTTGTGTAGTGTTGAATCTGGGATGCTGGGAACATGAATCCTGTATACAAGTACTGCAGTATATGATAGAGTTTTGTTGTCGTTGTGTAGTGTTGAATCTGGGATGCTGGGAACATGAATCTTGTATACAAGTACTGCAGTATATGATAAATTTAAAACATGAGGCATCTCTGAAGCCGCAGACTTGAATCTTGGAGCTACCATAGTAATAATATTTCACTGGTGTGTTTTTCCCAAGTCATAGTTTCTATAGCATTATTAATGTTGAAATGTTCAAACAGTTTAATAATATAAGAAGCTAATCAAATGTAATGAGAGTAATAAGTAGGCTTTGTGTATTCCTTCTTTGGAACCAATTTGTCTTAAATTTTCTTTGTCAAAAACTAAAATACCAAATTGGAGAATTCAAGCTTGCTCAAATGATGTTTTCTTGTTTTTCTTGTTTTTTAGAGAATAAATATCCTGTACTTGTTTTCACCTGAGAAAATTAATGTTGCTATATTTTATACCTAATCGCTTTTGTAACTTTTCACTAGATAAGAAACCTTGTACCTTAGGAAATGTTAGCATTTTTTCAATCAGTACCTTGGGAAATGTTAGCATGTTTTCAATCAGTACCTTGGGTAATAATAGCATGGCTCCTGGCAGTACCTTGGGAATGTTAGTATGTCTTCAATCAGTACCTTGGGAAATGTTAGCATGTTTTCAATCAGTACCTTGGGTAATAATAACATGGCTCCAGGCAGTACCTTGGGAAATGTTAGCATGTTTTCAATCAGTACCTTGGGTAATAATAACATGGCTCCAGGCAGGACCTTGGGAAATGTTAGTATGTCTTCAATCAGTACCTTGGGTAATAATAGCATGGGGTCCAGGCAGTACCTTGGGTAATGTGAGCATGGCTCCCGGCAGTACCTTGGGAATGTTAGTATGTCTTCAATCAGTACCTTGAGTAATGTTAACTAGTATGTTTTCTATCAGTACCTTGGGTAATAATAACATGGCTCCAGGCAGGACCTTGGGAAGTTAGTATGTCTTCAATCAGTACCTTGGGTAATAATAGCATGGCTCCAGGCAGTACCTTGGCGAATGTTAGCATGTTTTCAATTAGTACCTTGGGTTTTAAATAGCATGGGTCCAGGCAGTACCTTGTGTCTGTGGCAATTGCAAGGGGGGGGGGGGGGGAAGGAGTGGGCAGCAGGGCATTACCACCTTGGGGTGGTAATGCTAGCATCACTCACACCATATAGAGCTACTTGATAGTTTAAACATATGTATGCCTGCCTGAGAATGCATCGTTTAAGGTCTAATTTTCTATTTTTTAATCTGCGTCCAAGCAAAAGGAATCTATGCAATGGTGATGGTATATTTGTGGGGGTGTACGTGTGTTATGCCTTGTCTTCTAAACTAACTTGAAACGTGCATAGCAGTACCATTCATATAAATGGTATATGCAGCCATTTTAGTGAGTAGGAAAACCTAGGTCTCCCAGAGGTCAAACTCTAAAAACCTTGTACACCCCATAACTTGCTGAATTTCATACTTTGTAAGTGGATCTATCTTAGTGAGTACAATATTCTTATTGTTTCCCTGGAGGTCATGAGGTCCCCTAACTAGAGGTCAGAGGATTCATAGTATATGGATCCATCTTAGTGAGTACAAAATCCCCATTATTTTCTGTGGAGGTCAAAGGTCATTTTAGGTTACCAGAGGTCTAAGTCTAAAAATGCTGTAAATGCTATAAATCCTTTTTCAAAGCTTGGATGAACATCAAACTCAATATGTCTAACTTCAAGTAATTTGTTATTTTTCAAAGGTCACCAGAGCTTGAAACCCTTTAACACTAAAGTCAAGCTTGGATGAACCTCATAGTTGGTGTGTGTATCACACATTTTAAGTAGAGGACCCCTATTGTCTTTCAGAGAGGTCATATGGGGTCAAAGTATGAAAACCTTGTGAACTCTATACTTTCACAGCCAAGCTTGGAAAAACTTCATACTTGGTGAGTAAAAGAACCCGCTTATATTCATCAAGATCAAACGTCACTGCATAGAGGTCACCATTGGTCAATTTCTGAAAAGCTTGTAATAGGTAAAGGTTGAATGAACTTTGTACTTGCTCATAAATGTCAAAGGTCATTTGTGGACAACAGAGATGTAAGTCTAAAAGTGTGGTATAACATAACTTTAACACTTAGATGAACATCTTAGCTGATTTTTGGATCACGCTGATTGAATACAAGAATCCTATTGTTTTCTTGTGGAGTTCAAAGGTGACTTGCAGTCAACACAGCTCAGCATCAAAGTTTTGTAACAGTTTATCTCCAAGAGTAAGCTTGAATGACCTTCATATGTGCCATTATGTGCTATGTACATCCACTGTATGATTACAAGAACGTTATCTTGTGAAATATGGCAAGTTATCACTCAGCCTCTAGTCAGCTTCAGTGTCCCCAATGGAGCACCTCCCCACTCCCCCTCCCCCTTCTATAAATTCATTCATTCTCTTCTGGCCCTTTTGTGAAGGTTTAGGCCCTTTTCTAATTCAGTTGGATAAATTTGAAATCCTGTGCATGTCAATGTCTTGGGTAATGTTAGCATGTCAATGTCTTGGGTAATGTTAGCATGTCAATGTCTTGGGTAATGTTAGCATGTCAATGTCTTGGGTAATGTTAGCATGTCTCTAGTCGTTACCTTGAGTCATCTTAGTATTCTCCAGTCAGTATCTTGGGTAATAATAACATGGTTTCAATCACCAATATTGTCCATTTAATTAATGTCGACAACCACCAAAATACTTTGTAGCATTATGTGCCAGTATATCGCAGGCCTTTGCCCTTGTAAGATTTAAATGCAGTTCTATGCATTTTATATATTTTAACATCCATTTGCTTTGTGTTATTAATTATTAATTGACTTTTGAGGTATTAAATAAGTGTTTACAAATATTAGCAATTAATTTTGCTGTCTTCTAAATATTATATGGTGGAATGTGTTGTACTGCATTGTATGTTGATGAAGTGTGTCAAGAAATGAAGTTCGTATGGCCCTAGCCCCTGGAGTTAACCCCTGGAGTGGCTCCTGGAATTATACTATCATATATACAAACCTGTCTTGGCTGTGTGCCCGAGGCTTAATCATTCAACCATGTCATACTGTTGTAGCCTGTAGACTTCATGAAATTGTCACGGAGGGTTCCCTCTAAGAACACAATACAAAAAAATAGAAAGTAGATAAATTGGAATTAAAAACAGGAATATTAGACCATTAATAGAGATTGATTTTGTACTAAGTAAGACTTAAACGTTACTACTTAATGAGACGAAACAAGACTTAATACAGAGGACAAGGTAGAAGTACTGGGATGCAGATGACTGACAGGTGTGGTGATGAGGAGACCAAAGACTTAATACATAGGACAACAAGGTAGAAGTACTGGGATGCAGATGACAGACAGGTGTGGTTATGAGGAAATCAAAGACTTAATACAGAGGACAACAAGGTAGAAGTACTGGGATGCAGATGACTGACAGGTGTGGTTATGAGGAGACCAAAGACTTAATACAGAGGACAAGGTAGAAGTACTGGGATGCAGATGACTGACAGGTGTGGTTATGAGGAGACCAAAGACTTAATACAGAGGACAAGGTAGAAGTACTGGGATGCAGATGACTGACGGGTGTGGTGATGAGGAGACCAAAGACTTAATACAGAGGACAAGGTAGAAGTACTGGGATGCAGATGACTGACAGGTGTGGTGATGAGGAGACCAAAGACTTACTACAGAGGACAAGGTAGAAGTACTGGGATGCAGATGACTGACAGGTGTGGTGATGAGGAGACCAAAGACTTAATACAGAGGACAAGGTAGAAGTACTGGGATGCAGATGACTGACAGGTGTGGTTATGAGGCAGAAGTACTGGGATACTTAATACAGAGTGGTGATGAGAAAGTCAAAGACTTAATACAGAGGATAACAAGGCAGAAGTACTGGGATGCAGATGACTGACGGTTGTGTTGATGAGGAAATCAAAGACTTAATACAGAGTGGTGATGAGGAAGTCAAAGACTTAATACAGAGGATAACAAGGCAGAAGTACTGGGATACTTAATACAGAGTGGTGATGAGGAAGTCAAAGACTTAATACAGAGGATAACAAGGTAGAAGTACTGGGATGCAGATGACAGACAGGTGTGGTTATGAGGAAATCAAAGACTTAATACAGAGGACAACAAGGTAGAAGTACTGGGATGCAGATGACTGACAGGTGTGGTTATGAGGAGACCAAAGACTTAATACAGAGGACAAGGTAGAAGTACTGGGATGCAGATGACTGACAGGTGTGGTTATGAGGAGACCAAAGACTTAATACAGAGGACAAGGTAGAAGTACTGGGATGCAGATGACTGACGGGTGTGGTGATGAGGAGACCAAAGACTTAATACAGAGGACAAGGTAGAAGTACTGGGATGCAGATGACTGACAGGTGTGGTGATGAGGAGACCAAAGACTTACTACAGAGGACAAGGTAGAAGTACTGGGATGCAGATGACTGACAGGTGTGGTGATGAGGAGACCAAAGACTTAATACAGAGGACAAGGTAGAAGTACTGGGATGCAGATGACTGACAGGTGTGGTTATGAGGCAGAAGTACTGGGATACTTAATACAGAGTGGTGATGAGAAAGTCAAAGACTTAATACAGAGGATAACAAGGCAGAAGTACTGGGATGCAGATGACTGACGGTTGTGTTGATGAGGAAATCAAAGACTTAATACAGAGTGGTGATGAGGAAGTCAAAGACTTAATACAGAGGATAACAAGGCAGAAGTACTGGGATACTTAATACAGAGTGGTGATGAGGAAGTCAAAGACTTAATACAGAGGATAACAAGGTAGAAGTACTGGGATGCAGATGACAGACAGGTGTGGTTATGAGGAAATCAAAGACTTAATACAGAGGACAACAAGGTAGAAGTACTGGGATGCAGATGACTGACAGGTGTGGTTATGAGGAGACCAAAGACTTAATACAGAGGACAAGGTAGAAGTACTGGGATGCAGATGACTGACAGGTGTGGTTATGAGGAGACCAAAGACTTAATACAGAGGACAAGGTAGAAGTACTGGGATGCAGATGACTGACGGGTGTGGTGATGAGGAGACCAAAGACTTAATACAGAGGACAAGGTAGAAGTACTGGGATGCAGATGACTGACAGGTGTGGTGATGAGGAGACCAAAGACTTACTACAGAGGACAAGGTAGAAGTACTGGGATGCAGATGACTGACAGGTGTGGTGATGAGGAGACCAAAGACTTAATACAGAGGACAAGGTAGAAGTACTGGGATGCAGATGACTGACAGGTGTGGTTATGAGGCAGAAGTACTGGGATACTTAATACAGAGTGGTGATGAGAAAGTCAAAGACTTAATACAGAGGATAACAAGGCAGAAGTACTGGGATGCAGATGACTGACGGTTGTGTTGATGAGGAAATCAAAGACTTAATACAGAGTGGTGATGAGGAAGTCAAAGACTTAATACAGAGGATAACAAGGCAGAAGTACTGGGATACTTAATACAGAGTGGTGATGAGGAAGTCAAAGACTTAATACAGAGGATAACAAGGCAGAAGTTCTTGGATGCAAATGACTGACAGGTGTGGTTATGAGGAGACCAAAGACTTAATACAGAGGACAACAAGGTAGAAGTACTGGGATGCAGATGACTGACAGGTGTGGTTATGAGGAGACCAAAGACTTAATACAGAGGACAACAAGGTAGAAGTACTGGGATACAGATGACTGACAGGTGTGGTGATGAGGAGACCAAAGACTTAATACAGAGGACAACAAGGTAGAAGTACTGGGATGCAGATGACTGACAGGTGTGGTGATGAGGAGACCAAAGACTTAATACAGAGGACTAGGTAGAAGTACTGGGATGCAGATGACTGACAGGTGTGGTGATGAGGAGACCAAAGACTTAATACAGAGGACAAGGTAGAAGTACTGGGATGCAGATGACTGACAGGTGTGGTGATGAGGAAACCAAAGACTTAATACAGAGGACTAGGTAGAATTACTGGGATGCAGATGACTGACAGGTGTGGTTATGAGGATACCAAAGACTTACTACAGAGGATAACAAGGTAGAAGTACTGGGATGCAGATGACTGACGGGTGTGGTGTGAGGAAGTCAAAGACTTAATACAGAGGACAAGGTAGAAGTACTGGGATGCAGATGACTGACGGGTGTGGTGATGAGGAGACCAAAGACTTAATACAGAGGACAAGGTAGAAGTACTGGGATGCAGATGACTGACAGGTGTGGTTATGAGGAGACCAAAGACTTAATACAGAGGACAACAAGGTAGAAGTACTGGGATGCAGATGACTGACAGGTGTGGTTATGAGGAGACCAAAGACTTAATACAGAGGACAACAAGGTAGAAGTACTGGGATGCAGATGACAGACAGGTGTGGTGATGAGGAGACCAAAGACTTAATACAGAGGACAACAAGGTAGAAGTACTGGAATGCAGATGACTGACAGGTGTGGTTATGAGGAGACCAAAGACTTAATACAGAGGACAAGGTAGAAGTACTGGGATGCAGATGACTGACAGGTGTGGTGATGAGGAGACCAAAGACTTAATACAGAGGACAACAAGGTAGAAGTACTGGAATGCAGATGACTGACAGGTGTGGTGATGAGGAGACCAAAGACTTAATACAGAGGACAACAAGGTAGAAGTACTGGGATGCAGATGACTGACAGGTGTGGTTATGAGGAGACCAAAGACTTAATACAGAGGACAAGGTAGAAGTACTGGGATGCAGATGACTGACAGGTGTGGTGATGAGGAGACCAAAGACTTAATACAGAGGACAACAAGGTAGAAGTACTGGAATGCAGATGACTGACAGGTGTGGTGATGAGGAGACCAAAGACTTAATACAGAGGACAACAAGGCAGAAGTACTGGGATGCAGATGACAGACAGGTGTGGTTATGAGGAGACCAAAGACTTAATACAGAGGACAACAAGGTAGAAGTACTGGGATGCAGATGACTGACAGGTGTGGTTATGAGGAGACCAAAGACTTAATACAGAGGACAAGGTAGAAGTACTGGGATGCAGATGACTGACAGGTGTGGTGATGAGGAGACCAAAGACTTAATACAGAGGACAACAAGGTAGAAGTACTGGAATGCAGATGACTGACAGGTGTGGTGATGAGGAGACCAAAGACTTAATACAGAGGACAACAAGGCAGAAGTACTGGGATGCAGATGACTGAAGGGTGTGGTGATGAGGAAGTCAAAGACTTAATACAGAGGATAACAAGGCAGAAGTACTGGGATGCAGATGACTGACAGGTGTGGTTATGAGGAGACCAAAGACTTAATACAGAGGACAACAAGGTAGAAGTACTGGGATGCAGATGACTGACAGGTGTGGTTATGAGGAGACCAAAGACTTAATACAGAGGACAACAAGGTAGAAGTACTGGGATGCAGATGACTGACAGGTGTGGTTATGAGGAGACCAAAGACTTAATACAGAGGACAAGGTAGAAGTACTGGGATGCAGATGACTGACAGGTGTGGTGATGAGGAGACCAAAGACTTAATACAGAGGACAACAAGGTAGAAGTACTGGAATGCAGATGACTGACAGGTGTGGTGATGAGGAGACCAAAGACTTAATACAGAGGACAACAAGGCAGAAGTACTGGGATGCAGATGACTGAAGGGTGTGGTGATGAGGAAGTCAAAGACTTAATACAGAGGATAACAAGGCAGAAGTACTGGGATGCAGATGACTGACAGGTGTGGTTATGAGGAGACCAAAGACTTAATACAGAGGACAACAAGGTAGAAGTACTGGGATGCAGATGACTGACGGGTGTGGTTATGAGGAGACCAAAGACTTAATACAGAGGACAACAAGCTAGAAGTACTGGGATGCAGATGACTGACAGGTGTGGTTATGAGGAGACCAAAGACTTAATACAGAGGATAACAAGGTAGAAGTACTGGGATGCAGATGACTGACAGGTGTGGTTATGAGGAGACCAAAGACTTAATACAGAGGACAACAAGCTAGAAGTACTGGGATGCAGATGACTGACAGGTGTGGTTATGAGGAGACCAAAGACTTAATACAGAGGACAACAAGGTAGAAGTACTGGGATGCAGATGACTGACAGGTGTGGTGATGAGGAGACCAAAGACTTAATACAGAGGACTAGGTAGAAGTACTGGGATGCAGATGACTGACAGGTGTGGTGATGAGGAGACCAAAGACTTAATACAGAGGACAAGGTAGAAGTACTGGGATGCAGATGACTGACAGGTGTGGTGATGAGGAGACCAAAGACTTAATACAGAGGACTAGGTAGAAGTACTGGGATGCAGATGACTGACGGGTGTGGTTATGAGGAGACCAAAGACTTACTACAGAGGACAACAAGGTAGAAGTACTGGGATGCAGATGACTGACGGGTGTGGTGATGAGGAAGTCAAAGACTTAATACAGAGGACAACAAGGTAGAAGTACTGGGATGCAGATGACTGACGGGTGTGGTGATGAGGAGACCAAAGACTTGCAGAAAAATATTGAATTGAAGAGATATGATAAGTTGTCAATCAAACATTTTGCAGAAAATTGTTCAATTGCTCAATTGGAATTAAGTGAACAATTGAACATTTTGCAAAAAAATGTTCAATTGGCGTGATACGATTAGAGGTCAATTGAACATTTTGCAGAAAATTGTTCAGTTGGAATGAAGTGAACAATTGAACATTTTTCAGAAAAATGTTTAATTGACGAGATTTGATAAGTTGTTCAGCTTAAGCAAATGAGCAATCCAACATTTTTCTGACTTTGATAAGATATTATCTTGTTATCTAAACAATCTACTGAAAAATAAGTTTTTTATGTTGATGGCACTTTTAAGCTTCCGTAAATGCGGCTTCTATTGTAGTGTGTTAATAACGACGAGCCTTGAATCTTACTATAACCGTGGAGGTAAAAACTGTTTTACCTCCATGCTATTACATGAAAAGAATTGTCAGGTGACTACACGTGATGTATCTCCACATGTCAATCATCACCGAAATCGAGATTTGGAATATGTTAATGAGCTAAATCGATGATATGTCGATTTAAATAGGTATATGTCAATTTGAGACTCTAGAAACTGGTATAAGTCCACGGAAATTGACTTCTACCGATTTAATTCGACATATCATCGATTTAAACGGGTAGATGTCGATTTAAATGGACATATCATCGATTTATTTTACATATCATCGATTTAAATCGATGATAAGTAAAATAAATCGATGATATGTAGAATGAAACTGGTATATGTCGATTTAAATTGATATATACCAGTTTCATTCTCATCGATTTAAATCGACATATACCAGTTTACCTCGACATATCATCGATTTATTTTACTTATCATCGATTTAAATCGATGATAAGTAAAATAAATCGATGATATGTAGAATGAAACTGGTATATGTCGATTTAAATCGATGATATGTAGAATGAAACTGGTATATGTCGATTTAAATCGGTATAAGTCGATCTCCCATGATTTGAGACTGATGGCCCGCCATAGAAGCCAACTGTGGTGATTGGAGGAGTTGTTATCCGTCCAGACATTCATCAATTTCTGTTTGGTGTTCTTCTTTAATAGAGGTATTTTGATCTGAAATCAAATTTAACAAGTGAAAACACCCCAGGATACCTCTATCTAAAAGTGACCTATAGTTGCTCTGTTGGGTTGGTATGTTTCAACATGGAGGTAAAAACAGAAGTGTATATGAACTTCCTCTAAACTTGATGTAGATTGAAGTCGATAAAACTTTCCAGGACATCCTTTTATTAGTATGTTACCTACACAATATTCATCCAAGGTGACAATTAATGTAGAGTTGGAACAATTCCTTTTCAGATATATCTGTGAGTGACAGCTCACACTATGTGGGCCGAACAGACACTGACTATTCGTTGCACAGAAATAATTTTTGTCTTAGAAATGACACAACTGATCTTTATCAATTTCAAATTATGCCATCCTGCTAATAGATTAAAGCTAAACTGATGATTTAACATCTGTTTTTGTTGATAGTGCAACGCCCAGGCCTGTACCCCGGCCGAGCGGTAGCGTGGGTTATCAGACAGCTGGAGGCCACCTGATGTCAGGGCAGGGGAAAGGGGGAGACGAAGACTAATGCTAGCAGGGCTTGAACCAATACACACACAAAAATTGAGAAGAATATAGTTTAGAGAACTAGGTCTCAATCAACAATTTAATTTATTAACTTTAAACATACACTTAACAAAAGGCAGTGTCTTTATGTCGTACAAAAATAAAAGCAAACAACGAGCAGAGATTCAATTAAACTAAATAACAAATAAACTACGTACCAGGGCGTGGGCAGCACTGGAGTGAATACCCGGCACGGGGCGCCAACGGCAGACTGAACAAATTCTGCTCAATGTGGTCACGCCCCGATTAACTTCTGCAATACCTCCGGGAGAGCCCTAATTTGACCCTACCCCCGGTGTCTTAAAATTCAGCGAGGCCAACCAGGACGGGAAGTTCCTACTTACACAAAATACGATAGGAAATGGCGCCCCGTAGTCAGCCCTCACTCCCGGACCCGCTCTCTAAAATAAATCAACCTTGCTTTTAAAGTAATACTATGCTGTTATAGCCGTGCTGCTCACCGCTGGTCTCCAGTTCTCTGTCCGAACCTCAACGAAATAAATTAAGTCTTCCAAAATACATAAGAAACAACACCGTCTTAATTAAACAAGGTAAAGAGAGCAAGTGATATTAAAATAGATAAACGCTAAACAGAACAACTCGCGTAATAAAAGAGCGAATGCCTGGAATGCTGGTGATGGCAGACGACGGGAAGAGCGAGAGAGACCTGCATAATAAAACAAAAGTAAGTAGAATGGTGAGTGAATGGGCAACATATCGCATAGTAAATTATTCAAAACTCGGGAAACATATTCTTAGTAGCCCTGGGCGTGTTCGAAATACGGGGTACACGCATCCCGAACACCCCAGGGCGTAACAATAGTCATAATAAACTAGCCTCATGTAATCTCTGACATGCAAAGAAAAAGTGTTATATGCTATTTTACATTTTGATATGAGATAGAAGACGAAAATGATAACAAGAGACTCATGGTCTTATATGACTTCCTTCATTTCACTTATAGCTTTCAAAATTCATATCAAACTGCACTGCATGATTTCTAAGAATTCTTCAATTCCAATTTCGTGTCGGTAGTCAGGTAAACTCATATAACAAAATCATGCCCTAGTGTAACTACCTTCAACACATGACATATATCAGGATTAAGCATATAAAGAAATTTTGGGAATAAAACAATAAAAGGCCCTTTGTGCTCACCCTAAATCTTCTAGACGTATATGGTAGGCCATACGGGAAATAATTGCTGATTTAATGTCCGTACGAATTAAAATTATTACCGGTATTAATTCTATTTAATACCGGCATTAATTCTCAGCCAATCACCATGCAGCTTCATATGCCGGTATTAAATATAATTAATACGGGTATTAAATATAATTAATACGGGTATTAAATAGAAATAATACGGGCATTAAATAGAATTTATACGGGCATTAAATAGAATTAATACGGGTATTAAATAGACCAATCACATCAGCGAATTTTGTTACCATGCTCAGTCTGAGCTAGTGTTAATCCCCCAGCGTGAGAGCAGTGTAGTTGTAGCTAGCAATCAAGGTACAACATACAACGCATGGCACGCATGACAGACAAAGAACAATTTTTGCATGATTTTCGTCGAGAAGCGAACGATACTTGTAGGTTATTGACAAATGTTGACCCTCAATCCCAGTCCGATGTTTTATCAGTTCGCAATGCTTTGAACCGTCTTGTTATTCTTCGAAGAATGTAAGTTGTAGGTTGGCGCGGCGATCAGATCAGATGACCAAGTGAGAATCCTGCTGATGTGATTGGTCTATTTAATACCCGTATTAATTCTATTTAATGCCCGTATAAATTCTATTTAATGCCCGTATTAATTATATTTAATGCCCGTATTAATTCTGTTTAATGTCCGTATTAATTATATTTAATACCGGCATATGAAGCTGCATGGTGATTGGCTGAGAATTAATGCCGGTATTAAATAGAATTAATACCGGTAATAATTTTATTTCGTACGGACATTAAATCAGCAATTATTTCCCGTATGGCCTACCATAGACGTATACAGTACTTATTTACCACGTATTCACATACCAATGTAATTCGAGCAGTTCAATTACATTGTATACTCAAGGGAAATGAGCTTATAAAGTTCCAACAAGTGAATTGATCCGATAAGTGTTACATCACATCATTAAAACAATCTGTATGTGTTTATTGACATGTTTCTGTATGTCATTAGTGTTTAAATAAGGTCTGTATTGGTCCCAAATAGAGCATGCTATAATTACTAGAAGTTTTCAAGAACATCCTTCCCTGGAGGTCTTGACTTTCCAAATTGTTATCAGGCATATTACAAGATGACTGACTGTCCTGATGAGGTCAATTTCCTCCAGCGTGATAATAAAAACAGTTTTAGAATTTTGACCAAAGGATATTTGAAAATCTGGCATATTTGGGATCAATACAGCATATACCTTTAACTCGAAAGAAAATGCATTTTTACAAACTAGTTACCGTCAACTGCTTTATGTTGAGGTAATTTCGTATCCCGTTTCTTTGCTTTGATTATTTCTGGGTTTTTTTGTGTGGTAAAAGCCACATAGCAATCACGGTGGTAGAAGATGTCCTCAAAGCTGTCAGGCTGTTTTCTGTAGGTGGCTAGAACTTTAAACCAACTGATTGGGGTGAACCTTGTTAATGACCCATCCTTCCCCAGCACAGTTGACTGTAAATTTGTGAGAAGTCATCACCAAACTATCAGAGAAAATAGCGAAATAAAACAAAGCTGAAGACATGGAACTTGACTTGTTCACGTATTCATAATCATAGCTACCCCATATAGAGACCTTGGTGCAGTGAGGCACAGCGGCTGCTTTCCCAGTTTCTTGGCCCATGGGATATAGAGGCTAGGCCAAGTGAAATCCACTTGAACAGATCCTAGTAGTAACCAAAAGTATTCGGTGAGTAGTTACAGGAGGTCTTTATTGAAAGAGACTCATCTCTGCAACCTTCTAAACATGGTCTCGAAGCTGCTAAAATAGGTAATTAGGGGTTTAGGTATGATCAAGAGGAACTTCAGTTTTCTGAAAGAGGACATAGTTGGCATGACGTTTCGATCCTATAGCAGGATCTTCTTCAGAGGCTAAATGAAAAATAACGTACAGTAACAGAAGGGTCAGAAACAGATAGGTTAGTGAGCATAGTGAACACAACTGAGAGATAGATGTAAGCTTAGGGATTAGTAGACAAGGGATGGAGAGAAGAACGAAAGAAACATGAAAGAAACCAACAGAGGAAGAGAAGAGGTAAGCTTAGGGATTAGTAGACAAGGGATGGAGAGAAGAACGAAAGAAACATGAAAGAAACCAACAGGGGAAGAGAAGAGGTAAGCTTAGGGATTAGTAGACAAGGGATGGAGAGAAGAACGAAAGAAACATGAAAGAAACCAACAGGGGAAGAGAAGAGGTAGAAGATTAACAGAGTAGCTAAGTCGGGTTGGGGACTCTACTACAAAATACAAACACGTTTTAAGTGATCTTATTTCAACGGACATTTCTTGAGAAGTTACTACAATTGAAGCTGTTCAATGGGCTGAGCAGCTGTGTGCGCTGCTAGCCTGTATAGCCGTTGACTGTTGGAACCCAAAATAGAGGTCATGGGGTCTAGCCTGGTATTGGCAAGGCTGGCGCATTAAGCGTAGAGCACAGTGTTCTTGAGTCGTATAATGATAACTTGACAAGTTTTCACAGTAACTATTTTATCAACAGAAAAGAAAATAACGAAAGAAGAATTTTTCTCAGCAAGAATATTTTATTCTTTGCCAGTTTGTCAAAGAAAGCCGTGACAAATTGTCTCGTCGAGCTGGACATTGCTCACAGCCTTATTACTTTTAAAAGCCTAAGCACATCAAACTTAGCATTCGGCAGCTAAGTTTTTTTCAAGTTGAATACAATCAGTTCATTTTGCATGTAATGTTGACAGAGCATGAATGAAAGGTGTGATGTTGTCTGAGTAAATAAAATACAATTATTCTCCTTTTTAAAATACTTACATGCTTTCATTGTGCAGCAAAAATATGCACTCAGCAGAATTGTGGGACTAGAGAATATATGTTCTTTACTGCGTATATCTGTTTGGAATGTACTGTGTGTGTGTGTGTGCGTAACAACTATTTGAAGTTGAAAACATAGCCAGTAACTATCACCGCATGCTCTGTCATAATTTAAACGGATAAAGAGAGTGAAATCTGGACATCGCACAAAATGGAAAGTATTAAACATTAATTCA
Organism: Apostichopus japonicus; assembly: GCF_037975245.1. Classification (NCBI taxonomy): domain Eukaryota; kingdom Metazoa; phylum Echinodermata; class Holothuroidea; order Aspidochirotida; family Stichopodidae; genus Apostichopus; species Apostichopus japonicus. The sequence continues at coordinate 32,379,168 of NC_092562.1, read as the reverse complement.
TGTGTTTGAGTTAAATCTGTTAAGAAAATAGAGCAATATAGAATTTAGGTGATATTGTAATTAACATAGTAACTTATCTTGTAATGAATGCCAGAAACAATATAAAAATTTAGATTTATAAGTTCTTTTCTTTAGCTGAAGGACGTATTGACGTACATTGATTGCATGTCTACTCTTACGGCTAACAAATACATACTCATCACTCCCATATAGTTACAACCGTGGATTCCAATCAATATCCCATCTACTGCATGCCACAACCTGTGGAAATCCTGCTACCAACAAAAAACCTCTGAGAATTGGTCACAGAGGCTGGAGTGGTTGGGAACTTAAATTCATCATTCCGTATTTGAACCAATGCTCTTGTAACCCTCCTCAATGCCCGTGAGGCAGATGACTTGCTGCATCCGTGTAAAGAGGCGCCCTCTGCTAAGGCACTTTTCGAAGCATAAAATCTTAGAGCAATGCAAACCTGCAAACTGGCTCACAGAGCCCTAACCATAACCCTAACCCTACTTATGTTGGTGGGATGTTCTAACTGGGCCTGTAATCTATTGATAATAGTGATACAAACTAGCCTAGTAAACCTATATCTTTGGTACATGTCAAAATCATTGTTAAGTTCAAACGGCTGCCTTCTGTCTCTAAAAATTCTCTCTCTTTGTAGAATTCGGCGATAATTACGTTGTTGACCAGCTTGCTGATACAAATGTAACGCCATTTGTGCAGAAGTACATAAAATTCACATTTTATTACATGTACAGTACAGACTAAACAAATTGTAAATCAATGGTTTACCATAGTAACGAATCATACTTACGAGTAATCTGGATCACTACTTCATTCATTTATTTGTTTCTTCACAATATAAATACAGCGAAAATAACCAAGTGACAAAACATATCAACAACAGGGAAAATTGTTAAGGTACGCATGATCGGATTGAACTTAAGCTTGAGATCATTCGTAAGTTTGTTTGTGGAACGGAGATAAGTTTGATTTCAAACTTACGCTCGATAAGGTGACTTACGCACGATTGATCAAACTTAAGATTAAGCGTAACTCTTTGTGGAACGTGGCCCTGTAGATCATAGGCATAGGAGCCTACTATGATTTGGGAGGCTGTAATATATAACGACTTGCCGAAAAATATAACCAACATTTTTCGCACGCGTTCAACATGTTAATGTACATATCATATAGGAATGCATCGGTTATTACATACAATCATACAATCATTTGCTGTGTTTTTATTGGTCGGGGCAGCAGCCCCCCCCCCCCAGCCCCCGCCTCATACGCCTATGCTGTAGATATAAAACCATAGAGCAGAATATAAGAACTTACATTCTGCTTTATGATATAAACAAAGTTTGGGCCGGGTCAAAAGGTCACGAGAAGCAGTCCTGTGATTGGTCAGTTGCCCAAAATCAGGCATGTCCCACAATAAATTGAAATACCATCGTTTTACTGCATATTTTACAGTAATGTGCAAGAACTGTTTTGTTGGCATAGTGAATTATGAATCTTATGATTATTCTCCTCATTTTAAGCTTCAATCACACCACTCACCCAAAAAAGTGATCAAAGGAAGCGAAAAACAGGACGTGGAAGACGGCTATATGGAGGTGTGGGTGTAACAAGTAACTTAATGTAGATAAATGCTTACAAATTCGGATTAACACAGTTGCATGTTGTCGAAGAATGGCACGCAAGGCTTCTTTTTGCATCCAATTTTTTGGTTATGTGAACCAGTTAGGATTAACAATGTTTTAATGTAACTGTCTTGGTTTGGCGACAGGCGTGGTAATAGTAATAATAGTGGAGGTGAAAAGGAAAGGAGGGATTATATGGGATCACCTGTGAATGTGGAAGGAAGATTTTCCTATCTAATTGTGATGCATTCGCATCCAATTAATGCTGTAGACTGCATTGCTGACAATTTTTTTTTTTGGGGGGGGTGGGGTGGTTGAATTTGTTATCCTTCGATCTCTGCGAATGGGCCTAAGTTTGAAAAAATGTTAATCGTCATGAATCTGATAAATTACTTCACAATAATGCGAACAAATTCTTTAGACCGTTGAGATTGAATGCATATAATTTGAGGGGTTTTTTTGGGGGGGGGGGGGGATGGGGGGGTCGGTGAGTGATTGTTTTCAATTATCGTCTTTTCCTAACGTGTAGGTCATGTGAGTACATGCTTTGGTGCTGTGATGTTTTGCATTTTTCGAGTTTGCCATTATTAATATGAATTTGAAAACCTTGAAGACCTGACTTGGTCTTGTAAGGCAGGTGTGTCAACCTGTGCAAGGTATTCTTACCTCAATGGCAGCCCATAGGATACGTCATCGTTTTCGCGTCTAACCAAAATGAGATACAGCTGAAGGAATTAAATTTTAAATAATTAAGTATAGCACTGTATTCATATTAATATAGCTTATTAAATATTTTCAGAGAGATTGTTGATCATTATTTAGGCCTATAGATAATTTATCAATGCAAATAATGTGCATAGCAATTTTCTAACTTACGTCATTTTGAAGGATGAAGTTTTTGCACAACCGCCTATGTACACAATTATACTGCGGCAAATACTACACTGTTTGACCTACGTATACAGCACGGAAGTACAGAGCTCTACACTTCTGTCTGTGACGAGGACCTTCAGGCATCGGTGGCCTTATACTAGTGTACACTTCAGCACAACTCGTTAGGCCTGCCCAATCGTAGGCGAGACCCTGATGTGAAGTGGACGAATTTTAGCTTAGGACGTGTTTCGTTAATTTTTTTGTATTATCTTATCTTCGATGTAAGAATTAACTCATTAATTGCTGAAAGTTTTCATCCTTGCCGGGCGTTGTAAATTTCCGCGAAATGCCTTTCTTTAATAAGTCTAAGAAGACCGACAAGAAGGGTCTCTCTCGCACCAATGGCAGCGGTACGCACAACGGTGAAGGCACTAGGCCTAATCAAGAAGATCCCACATCATTTGAGCCACTTCCTGTGACGCCTCAACAAGGAAGCCAAGCTACCCACCAACGTCAGTCCCAACCATCGATGCAGTCAGGCACACCTAATGTTGCCCCACCACCAAGTAAGACAGGTGTCTATGGGAACGCAGTGCCATCTACCCCAGCAGATGCAAAACCTAACCCGACACAACCCTTGGTGTTTCATACACAACTAGCTCATGGTAGCCCTACAGGAAAAATTTCAGGATTCACCAGTGTTAAAGAGCTGTACAAGAAAATTGCTGACGAATTCAACCTCCCTGAAAAGCAGGTAAAATTTTCTTAGCAAAATTACAAGTTAGTATGTTGGTCCATCATCGGCCTATAGATGCCAAGTACAGACAAGGTAACTTAATCTAGCAACAAACTTAATCTAGGCTTGGGGCCTAAGTCAGTCCTACACCTTACATTACAAGGCTACAGAGCAGGATGGATAGATCAACAGAAAAACTCTTGCCAGAAATATAGGAGACTGAATTCCAACTGGAATTGACTGGAAAATCAAGATATTGTTTCATTTGTGTAAAATAAAATGGCATTTTGCCATTAGTAAAAGATAATCTCAATAGAATTTCAGATGAACTGTGTGGTACTATTACAGAGCTACAAAGACATTGCAAATAATGGGCAAAACCCACACACAAATGTAAAATTAAAATTCATTTTGGGCTGATGCCTGGATAAAACTATTTTTTTTATATTAAAGCCCTTATTAAGTAACATTGAGTGTTGACTACCCCTGTGTTAACTGCAGCTCAGTTTCTCCAATTTTCCCGGTTCTGAATTTTGATCATCCCACTGTTTATATGACAAACCAGTAAATGCTTCATATTTGAATATAGGTGTCATAACCAAAATCAGTGTGGCAAACCTGTTTCTAAGAAAGCCTTTCATACTGTTTTTGTCAAAACTCTTTAATTTTTTTTTTGTAGATCATGCAATTCTGCAGAGTTCAATGAAGTAACACAGTAACTCTATAAGACTTTTTCAACACTAACTGACAACAAAATGAGTCTTTACTGTGTGTGTGCATGTGCGTCATGTACATGCAGGTCGAGCAGGTCATTTATGCACTTGTATCTTGCAGGATAACTTTAAACATACCCTCTTGTACAGATCTTTAAGATAAAATTGCCTTAACATGAAATTCTATGGTCAGTTTTCTTTTCCAGATTTTTTGAGTTTTGCATGTTTGATGTTCAGATTATATTTTTTGCTGGAATGTTCTAAGTCATTGTGAGTGGTAGTCTTGGCCAAGTCATTTGTAATATTCTTTTTCTCATGTGCAAACTGTACATACCTCAGAGTCTGTTTCTGCCTACCACGAATGTGCTTGCCCACTGTATTTTACATGCCCGAGGATCTGTCCAATAAAAACGTCTTGGACATTTCTCCAAAGAGGGGCGTGAAACCGTAAAATCTTTATTGATATTATTGTTAAGAAATTGCGTGTCATGTGAGAACATGTTTCTTCCACAACAATTAGCGACCCTCTCGCAGTGTACAAACCAATCTAAGGCCAAGTGATTGTTCACTGCGGGAGGCAGGGCTTGAATAAACTTATTAAGGTTGTGAACCCATTTGGCAGATTTGATTGGTTTCTTCACTTTTCCGAAGCAAATCTACCCCCCAAAAAACAGAAAGTGAAAATAGCGAAGGAGAAATGTGCAAGACCCTAGTAGGGAAAAGTAAATGAGGATATTGAGGGCGCACTATAAGTATACACCACAGAGCTAACATAGAGAAGCTTTCGGCTGGCTTATACTGAAGCAGTTGCCTATAGTATCATATGTTGAATAGTATACTATGTGAGTGGTTGAAACAAAGCTCAAATGTCATTGTTTAGATTTAACCCTCCAGTTTATTACTGCACATTCTGACCTGATAGGAGCCTGTACCAATGTACTATACATGTATTGTTTTCAACAACTTTTATTTCATTTTTCTAAACAGATTCTCTTTTGCACATTAAACTCATTCAAAGTGGACATGGACAATTTGCTTGGTGGTCAGATTGGTCTGGATGATTTAATTTTTGCACATGTGAGAGGAGAAAGGAAAGAAATAAGTGTGCAGAAGAAAGAACCAGCCCTTGGGCTAACAATAACTGACAATGGAGATGGGTTTGCCTTTATTAAGAGGATAAAGGAGAATTCCATCATGGACAAAATTGTGGATGTGGGAGACCACATTGAATCAATCAATGGTAATAGTATGCTGAAGTGCAGGCACTTTGAAGTAGCCAGGATGCTGAAGGAATTACCTGTTGGAGAAGTATTCACATTGACCATTGTTCAACCAAGAAGAGCATTTGGTAAGCCAGCAATTATTTAAAACTTCTGATAGTATTTTTTTCCCTTGTTGTTAATTCATAAAATCATTTATCCCAAACTCCCAAGTACTGTTTGACATCATAGTTTTAGTTGATACAGAACTTGTAAAGCCCTGAGCAACCAATGCATTTTTTGATCTGTAGCAGAAACTCAAGCAGGGTATCAGTCATAACTATTAACAAAAGCTAATTTGCTAGGAATTAGCATCTTAATTTCCACTTCATCTTACATCTCAGTGAACCATCTTCCAGCCTCTCTCATCAAGGGGACCTAGGGTTATATATAATAACAAAAATGTAATGCATGCACCAACTGTTGATTCTCGCAAGTGTCATTTTTCAGTGTTTGGGAATTAACCAACATACTGTACTGTAGTTTACTGTGAGGTTAAATTGGATTCAATATATTGAGAAGCTGGAAAATTGCCTTTGAACATTTAGTGTAAATAGGGTGCATGGCACTACTACAGTTTGTTACTGCAATTATGGTGCATGGCACTACTGTGTTACTGTATGATGGTGAATGGTACTACTGTACTACAGTATGTTACTGGAACGGTGGTGGATGGCACTAAGTACTACAGTATGTTACTGTAATGATAGTGAATGGCACTACTACAGTATGTTACTGTAATAATGGTGCATGGCACTAAGTACGACAGTATGTTACTGTAATAATGGTGCATGGCACTAAGTAGGACAGTTTGTTACTGTAATGATGGTGCTTGGTACTAAGTAGTACAGTATGTTACTGCATGATGGTGGATGGCACTAAGTACTACAGTATGTTAGTGTAATGATGGTGCATGGCACTACTGAGAACATTACTGTATGATGGTGAATGGTACTACTACTGTACAGTATTATGTTGCCTGTAATGGTGGGGCATGGTACTATGTTGCTGTACATAGTTAAGATGCATAGTACTCAGGGCTGTGCATTAAGTTTTATCACAACTTGCCCGGTCGGGCAAGTAGCTTCCACAATTAACATACCGTGATCATTTTTTAGGTGCCTTGAAATGACAGAAAATAAAGGGAGACTGTTAGCACGATAAATATTTATTGTAATATGCACTGTTGTTTGTTTACACTGTCATGTGACTTTTATGTCTTATACGGATGATAGTGATGCTGTACATTGTGATGTTAATGTTTATTTGCATTATTGTTATAAGAAATGTTTGCAATAGTTTTTTTCGTGAGAAAATTATTCATTGCTATTATTGTCATCTACAGTACGGTCACTGTACAGTACCTTTGTTTTTGCACATGATTGTCATGTCATTACCACATGGTTGCTTGTTGAGATCATAATCTCTGTTTGTCACTGCCTTTCCGTTCTTTGGAACTTAACTTTTAAACAATGCTGCATTGTTAATCTAAGTTTCAGTATTGAAGATTGCTTTGCCATGCTTTTGAAAACAGAACCAACCTATCAATCCTATTATCCTATACCTTGCAGTAAGTAACATTTGTTATATCTTACACAGCCTTGTTTTGGAATTCACTGAGGCTACACAAGGTTGATATTTTCATGAAATGTACAGTCAGTGTTCGACTTATGGCCAAAAAATTGCATAGCAACCAATTTTGACAATTGCTATACAATATTTTTGTTGCATAGCAGTTCCCCAATATTGAATAGCAGTTTTGAAATTACCACAAAATGGACCAAATGTTGGCGATCAATGTATTAACTAGAAAATGTTTGTTTATTATTATTATTTATTAAGACGATCCATTTCTTTAGCGTCAGTTAAACTCAGATTCATTTTCGATTAATATCCATGGAAACCTGACTCTCCGTAACATCTAAAAACACGTCTACGGCGCGCGAATATAAACCAATGACCTTCGTGAACCTTGGCCTACACACAGCATTAGTGCAGCATATATACACTGTACTAACCATTCATTTCCTCAAAGGCCTCCGTGAAAACCTTGAACATGATGCATACAGTAACTGCACAGTTCAGCAGTGTTGGAAAACCTTGTTCAATTTCCCGCGAACACACTGCCGATTTCCCGCCGGTGTTCGCCTGCCTAGCACGCGTAACGTGCGAGCATAAAGGCGTGGTGTCCAGGGGCCCGTCTTAGGGCTATGGTGGGGTCATGGGGTAGAACCCCTCGTGGGGATCCTGGGGGCGAAAGCCCCCGAAAATTGTTGTCATTTTTTGCGATGTCTGGCGATGAAAAATTTCGCAGTTGAGGATGCAAAATACTGACAACTTTTTTTATTTAAATTGTCACGAAACTGATGAAAATTTTTAAATGACAAGTTAAAGTAGCTATATTATGTTATAAAATGAAAAGAGATTTAATCTGTCTTTCAATCTTTAAATAGTGCAACTTACAAAACTTCCGATATTATGAAACAAACAACGTTCAGCAAAGCCCCGTTTCTAGACTGCCTAACAATGAATAGCGTGCACTATGCGTACATTTTTGCAACTGCAGTGTTTAACCCTATACCCAACTACTGTACCACGGTACATGTGCTGCGAATTTGCCCAGGTACCTTCCCAACAACTGTGAGCTCATCCCCTGTGTAACACCTGTTTGTTAACATTTTTTTGGCACGTTGCCAGGGAACCTTTTAGTTACGCGAGATCCGTTACCGCCGAGGTGGTTAGGCTATTTGCTTTACACTTTACTATGGTAGGATATTATTTTTTCAGGTTTTTTTTTCGCTATACGGTCAAGTGTATAAGTTGTACATTGAGTATAAACTCAATAAATTATAACTTCTACATTGTGATCGACAGTTCGTAAGTTAAGGTTTGAGTGTTTGCTCCCAAATCTGACTAGGAATTTGTATCGCACAAATCGGCACAATGTGCGATGCTGATTTGGAAACGTCTCGCAAGTTTGTCGTTTTGGATCGCATTTTGCGATGCGATACCGGAAAAATCGAACACTGTGTACAGTGCAAAGCAACTTCATTCGTTCTTATAATTATAGCTACACAAATGAAAGTCATGTAGTACAGTATGTACGTATATAATTAAACAATTACCCCTTTCCTTATAATGTGGTATGTGCCGTATGACCATGTAGTACAGTATGTACGTATATAATTAAACAATTACCCCTTTCCTTATAATGTAGTCATGTAGTACAGTATGTACGTACCTGTATTAAACAATCACCCCTTTCCTTATAATGTGGTATGTGCCGTATGACATGATACGTCACTACTTTGTTCCAACTAACTGTCGACTGATATCGTTTCCAAAGTGGAGCTTACTTCTTCTCATGCCATGGAAATACTTTCAAAAGTGCTCGCTTATTGGCGAGCACGACTAACAATCTACTTGCTAAAATACCAATTCACTCGCCACTTTTATCGCTTTAAGTCTCCAAATATAGTAACAAAAACTACAACATTAATACTTTCCGTAAACTACTGTAAGGTTAGGCAGATAGGTACATGGTGCTACAGAATGCACATTGGAAAATTATACTACTGTGAAGTATGAAATTAAAGCTTCTTCCAACAAAGTAAGTGAAGAACATCATAAAACATGTTGCAGAAATCATTAATATCTAGCTACTGTAGGCCTAGTTTGTCTCAAACAATTCCAAAGAACATCGGCCAAAATACCTACAAAGGTAGCTTGGCTTCTGCAGCATTAGGGCTCCTGTAGTATTAGTCACAGTAGGTTTGCTCAGGTAAGCCTACAGTATTTCACTGCAGCTTTGAGCCGCTTCTCGATTAGCGACTTTTTCTTGTCTTTTTAAATGAAAATGGTGCAGGAGGAATGTCACTGTTACTCCAGGACACCGCCTATAAAATCAATATCTTCTTTTACACAACGAAAATCTAAGGTTGACAAACCATCTTCCACTCCCAACAATGTGACAAGAATCTAAGGTTGACAAACCATCTTCCACTCCCAACATGTGACAAGAATCTAAGGTTGACAAACCATCTTCCACTCCCAACATGTGACAAGAATCTAAGGTTGACAAACCATCTTCCACTCCCAACATGTGTTTAGTGAAAATCTAAGGCCACTCCCAACATGTGACAAGAATCTAAGGTTGACAAACCATCTTCCATTCCCAACATGTGTTAAGTGAAAATCTAAGGCCACTCCCAACATGTGACAAGAATCTAAGGTTGACAAACCATCTTCCACTCCCAACATGTGACAAGAATCTAAGGTTGACAAACCATCTTCCACTCCCAACATGTGACAAGAATCTAAGGTTGACAAACCATCTTCCACTCCCAACATGTGACAAGAATCTAAGGTTGACAAACCATCTTCCACTCCCAACATGTGACAAGAATCTAAGGTTGACAAACCATCTTCCACTCCCAACATGTGACAAGTGAAAATCTAAGGCCACTCCCAACATGTGTCAAGAATCTAAGGTTGACAAACCATCTTCCACTCCCAACATGTGTTTAGTGAAAATCTAAGGCCACTCCCAACATGTGACAAGAATCTAAGGTTGACAAACCATCTTCCACTCCCAACATGTGTTAAGTGAAAATCTAAGGCCACTCCCAACATGTGACAAGAATCTAAGGTTGACAAACCATCTTCCACTCCCAACATGTGACAAGAATCTAAGGTTGACAAACCATCTTCCACTCCCAACATGTGACAAGAATCTAAGGTTGACAAACCATCTTCCACTCCCAACATGTGACAAGAATCTAAGGTTGACAAACCATCTTCCACTCCCAACATGTGACAAGAATCTAAGGTTGACAAACCATCTTCCACTCCCAACATGTGACAAGTGAAAATCTAAGGCCACTCCCAACATGTGTCAAGAATCTAAGGTTGACAAACCATCTTCCACTCCCAACATGTGTTTAGTGAAAATCTAAGGCCACTCCCAACATGTGACAAGAATCTAAGGTTGACAAACCATCTTCCACTCCCAACATGTGTTTAGTGAAAATCTAAGGTTGACGAACATCTTCCACTCCCAACATGTGTTTAGTGAAAATCTAAAGGTTGACGAAGATCTTCCACTCGGCCACTCCCAACATGTGTCAAGTGAAATCTGCAAAATTGTTGCAAAAAATCATGGCTGCGAGTGACAGCAATCTTGTGGCAAAACTCCTTTAATGTTTGTATTGTTGCGAGGTATGACCAACTACAGTACATGAAGAAAATGCCTCAATATTAAATCATTTAGGTGTACTGGTAATAATTTTTGTATTGTTGCGAGGTATGACCAACTACATGAAGAAAATGCCTCAATATTAAATCATTTAGGTGTACTGGTATTCTGACCCAAAAGTTTTTTTTTTTTGTATTAACGAATACTATCCTACCATTGTTAGTGTATGGCACAGTGAAGTCTTACCACCTCAGCAGTTCCATGCTTTGCTTTGTCTGTGAAAATGATTTTACCAAAATGACAGATAGTGGATTGTAGATTGCTTTTCTGTATATCAGCTCTAAAGGGGTCTTGTGTCATTAACTTACAGATTAGTGTGAAACTTGCAATTTATATACTGTAGTAGTTACAACTTGTTAAAAAGTTTCCTTAGTATACTGTAGTAAGTCAGTTTAGTGAGCTTTTTAACTTCAGATATGGATTTACATGTTTATTGTTAGTCGTCTACTTGGGCCGCTAGTATGGTGGGCCATCAGTCTCAAATCGTGGGGAACCAAATTAAACTGGTATTAGTCAATTGAAATCGACATCTACCAGTTTAAATGGATGATATGTCAATTTAAATTGGTAGAAGTAAATTTCAGCAGCTAGAAACTGGTATAAGCCGAAGAAAATTGGTATATGTTGATTTAAATCGGTTTATGTCCATTCCCCCATGATTTGACACTGATGGCCCACCATACCGCTAGTACTATACCCAACTGTTTAGGGGTTGCCTGCACAAAACCAAACTGTCATGATTTTGATGTTCAACAAAATGTTTTAATTAATTGGTTTAGAAATGAACATATGAACACAACATGTTTATGAATGCTTTGAAAACATGTCCTTTGAAAACTCAACCTGTTCCCTGTAATATGAATTTAAGATTTTTAAATGATGCTTTCGCTGTGTGTTCACAAATGGAGAATGCTCTGTGAAAGTTTGTGAACAACCTCCTTACATATATGAACAATTCCTTTATACAGTATAAGGTGTCACTACAGTGTGTTGCTGATACCTATAGTGCTAGTGTTATTTATGGTAGTACATGGTAGTACTTCTGTTTAATGGTGAACAGTGCATGGCACCAATATCTTTCTATAGTAGCTTCAGTTTGTATCGAATCATCCATCAGTCAGGTCAGAGTCCAGCTAACGTACAGTTTACAAATTACAGTATGATACGTGTGTTAGACTTCACACAGGTTTGTAGTCAGTAGTGACTATTGTATCAGTATTAAGTAAACAAAAAATGACAGTATTAGTTATAATGTTAAACTGTTTGTCATGTAGGTGTTGCCCATACTAGATTTCTCTATATAGGGAATGGAGAGAACAGATGTTAATAGCAGAGAATCTTTCCTTGAAAAGCAGCTTCCTTTTATTTCTGGATGCTCTTCAAAACAGTACATATATCCAATCAGTTCATCAGCTGATTCTTTCAAATAATGAACTATAAAGTAAAAACAACTAAACAAAGTACTGTAAGCAAATCTCAGGGTTACAAAATATGATTATGAATAATGCTGATAAAATGTTGAGAGTCATACTCATTGCTCGCATTGCTCATTAATGTTTATTTCTTTAACAGAATATGTAAGGCACTGTCCATGGTTGTCTACAAGTTTGAAGTCTTTTCTGAGTAGTACTGTAGTATGTATGTTGATATTGTTGAACAAGTGCAAACAGCTGCTTTGGAAAATCTGATGTAAATATTCCATTTTTGCATCCATAGGTGAACCCTACTGTACATCCTCTTAGCATGCTTCTTTGGGAATGAATGGGGTTATAGACTTAATGTTTTGTATCTTGTGTGAACAGTACAGTAGGTTTACTTACAGAACTGTATTGATATGTTTGATGCTGGCATGCCTCTGAAGAGGGAAAGTACTGTATATTGCATGCAGGGTGGATTGAGTACAGTAGACTTCCAACACACAGTGTAAATGTCACCCCCTCCTCTCCTCATGACACATCCTCTCCCCTACCCCTTCTTACCTTTCTCCATACCTTCTTCCACCCCCTCCTCTCATGACACATCCTCTTCCCTACCCCTTCTTACCTTTCTCCATACCTTCTTCTACCCCCTCCTCTCTTCATGACACATCCTCTCCCCTACCCCTTCTTACCTTTCTCCATACCTTCCTCCATACCTTCTTCCACCCTCTCCTCATGACACATCCTCTCACCTACCCCTTCTTACTGTACCTTTCTCCATACCTTCTTCCACCCCCTCCACTCCTCATGTCACATCCTCTCCCCTACCCCTTCTTACCTTTCTCCATACCTTCTTCCACCCCCTCCTCTCTTCATGACACTTCCTCTCCCGTACCCCTTCTTACCTTTCTCCATACCTTCTTCACCCCCTCCTCTCCTCATGACACATCCTGTCCCCTACCCCTTCTTACCTTTCTCCATACCTTCTTCACCCCCTCCTCTCCTCATGACACATCCTCTCCCCTACCCCTTCTCCATACCTTCTTCCACCCCTCCTCTCTTCATGACACATCCTCTCCCCTACCCCTTCTTACCTCTCTCCATACCTTCTTCCACCCCCTCCTCTCCTCATGACACTTCCTCTCCCCTACCCCTTCTTACCTTTCTCCATACCTTCTTCCACCCCTCCTCTCCTCATGACACATCCTCTCCCCTACCCCTTCTTACCTTTCTCCATACCTTCTTCAACCCCCTCCTCTCCTCATGACACATCCTCTCCCCTACCCCTTCTCCATACCTTCTTCCACCACCTCCTCTCTTCATGACACTTCCTTTCCCCTACCCCTTCTTACCTTTCTCCATACCTTCTTCCACCCCCTCCTCTTCTCATGACACATCCTCTCCCCTACCTCTTCTTACCTTTCTCCAAACCTTCTTCACCCCCTCCTCTCCTCATGACACATCCTCTCCCCTACCCCTTCTCGATACCTTCTTCCACCCCCTCCTCTCTTCATGACACTTCCTCTCCCCTACCCCTTCTTACCTTTCTCCATACCTTCGTCCACCCCCTCCTCTCCTCATGACACATCCTCTCCCCTACCCCTTCTTACCTTTCTCCATACCTTCTTCACCCCCTCCTCTCCTCATGACACATCCTCTCCCCTACCCCTTCTTACCTTTCTCCATACCTTCTTCACCCCCTCCTCTCCTCATGACACATCCTCTCCCCTACCCCTTCTTACCTTTCTCCATACCTTCTTCACCCCTCCTCTCCTCATGACACATCCTCTCCCCTACACCTTCTTACCTCTCTCCATACCTTCTTCCACCCCCTCCTCTCCTCATGACACATCCTCTCCCCTACCCCTTCTTACCTTTCTCCATACCTTCTTCACCCCCTCCTCTCTTCATGACACATCCTCTCCCCTACCCCTTCTTACCTTTCTCCATACCTTCTTCACCCCTCCTCTCTTCATGACACATACTCTCCCCTACCCCTTCTTACCTTTCTCCATACCTCCTTCACCCCCTCCTCTCCTCATGACACATCCTCTCCCCTACCCCTTCTTACCTTTCTCCATACCTTCTTCACCCCTCCTCTCTTCATGACACATCCTCTCCCCTATACCTTCTTACCTCTCTCCATACCTTCTTCCACCCCCTCCTCTCCTCATGACACATCCTCTCCCCTACCCCTTCTTACCTTTCTCCATACCTTCTTCACCCCCTCCTCTCCTCATGACACATCCTCTCCCCTACCCCTTCTTACCTTTCTCCATACCTTCTTCACCCCTCCTCTCTTCATGACACATCCTCTCCCCTACCCCTTCTTACCTTTCTCCATACCTTCTTCACCCCTCCTCTCTTCATGACACATCCTCTCCCCTACCCCTTCTTACCTTTCTCCATACCTCCTTCACCCCCTCCTCTCCTCATGACACATCCTCTCCCCTACCCCTTCTTACCTTTCTTCATACCTTCTTCACCCCTCCTCTCTTCATGACACATCCTCTCCCCTATACCTTCTTACCTCTCTCCATACCTTCTTCCACCCCCTCCTCTCCTCATGACACATCCTCTCCCCTACCCCTTCTTACCTTTCTCCATACCTTCTTCACCCCCTCCTCTCCTCATGACACATCCTCTCCCCTACCCCTTCTTACCTTTCTCCATACCTTCTTCACCCCTCCTCTCTTCATGACACATCCTCTCCCCTACCCCTTCTTACTGTACCTCTCTCCATATCTTCTTCCACCCCCTCCTCTCCTCATGACACATCCTCTCCCCAACCCCTTCTTACCTTTCTCCATACCTTCTTCCACCCCCTCCTCTCCTCATGACACATCCTCTCCCCTACTTACTTCTCCATACCTTCTTCCACCCCCTCCTCTCTTCATGACACTTCCTCTCCCCTACCCCTTCTTACCTTTCTCCATACCTTCTTCCACCCCCTCCTCTCCTCCATGACACATCCTCTCCCCTACCCCTTCTTACCTTTCTCCATACCTTCTTCACCCCTTCCTCTCCTCATGACACATCCTCTCCCCTATCCCTTCTTACCTTTCTCCATACCTTCTTCACCCCTCCTCTCTTCATGACACATCCTCTCCCCTACCCCTTCTTACCTCTCTCCATACCTTCTTCTAACCCCCTCCTCTCCTCATGACACATCCTCTCCCCTACCCCTTCTCCATACCTTCTTCCACCACCTCCTCTCTTCATGACACTTCCTCTCCCCTACCCCTTCTTACCTTTCTCTATACCTTCTTCCACCCCCTCCTCTTCTCATGACACATCCTCTCCCCTACCTCTTCTTACCTTTCTCCAAACCTTCTTCACCCCCTCCTCTCCTCATGACACATCCTCTCCCCTACCCCTTCTCGATACCTTCTTCCACCCCCTCCTCTCCTCATGACACATCCTCTCCCCTACCCCTTTTTACCTTTCTTCATACCTTC
This sequence comes from Apostichopus japonicus, assembly GCF_037975245.1. Lineage (NCBI taxonomy): Eukaryota > Metazoa > Echinodermata > Holothuroidea > Aspidochirotida > Stichopodidae > Apostichopus > Apostichopus japonicus. The sequence goes on along the minus strand of NC_092562.1, from coordinate 32,363,805 downwards.
TTCACCCCCTCCTCTCCTCATGACACATCCTCTCCCCTACCCCTTCTTACCTTTCACCATACCTCCTCTTACCCCCTCCTCTCCTCATGACACATCCTCTCCCCTACCCCTTCTTACCTCTCTCCATACCTTCTTCCACCCCCTCCTCTCCGCATGACACACGTCCTACGCCCTTTCCTACATTTTCTCCAAACCTTCTTTCCCCTCCCCTCCTCATAACAGAACCTCTTACCCTTCCTACATTCTCTTCAAACCTTCTTTCCCCTCCTCCTCATGACAGAACCTCTTACCCTTCCTACCTTTCTCCTAACCTCTCAGATTCATGACACATTCTCTTCTAGGATTGAATCTTCCGGTCCTCTAACTTATACTTTTACATACACAGGCATTTTGCAGTAGATAAGCAGTTTGCTTGACAGTTGTTTCTCTCACTCTCTATTGATAGTAGAGTACTAGTCCTAAAGTTTGCAGAAACTAGTAATCACAGGTCTGCTTTCATTGTTAAATGGTCTGGACCAATCCCATGTTGCTTGATTCTTTCAAGTATGGAAAGGTTCTTTGAAAGTGAGCTTTGAGCCTTGAGTATGGAACACAATACATTGTTTTGAGATCATGAGGTAATTTAAAACTAAACAAGCACAAATGATACATTACAAATGTTGATCCTTAGAGTATACTCTGATCATGCACTTGCCAGGAGCACATGTGCCGTACAATGGGAATTATGTTGATTCTTAGGAGCACATGTGCCTTACAGTGGAACTTCAGTTGATCCTTAGAGTATACTCTGATCATGCACTTGCCAGGAGCACATGTGCCGTACAATGGGAATTATGTTGATTCTTAGGAGCACATGTGCCTTACAGTGGAACTTCAGTTGATCCTGAGAGTATACTATGATCATGTACTTGCCAGGAGCACATGTGCCTTTCAGTGGGACTTCAGTTGATCCTTAGAGTATACTCTGATCATGTACTTGCCAGGAGCACATGTGCCTTACAGTGGAACTTCAGTTGATCCTTAGAGTATACTATGATCATGTACTTGCCAGAGCACATGTGCCTTACAGTGGGACTTCAGTTGATCCTTAGAGTATACTCTGATCATGCACTTGCCAGGAGCACATGTGCCTTTCAGTGGGACTTCAGTTGATCCTTAGAGTATACTCTGATCATGCACTTGCCAGGAGCACATGTGCCTTTCAGTGGGACTTCAGTTGATCCTTAGAGTATACTATGATCATGCACTTGCCAGGAGCACATGTGCCTTACAGTGGAACTTCAGTTGATCCTTAGAGTATACTATGATCATGCACTTGCCAGGAGCACATGTGCGCCTTACAGTGGAACTTCAGTTGATCCTTAGAGTATACTATGATCATGCACTTGCCAGGAGCACATGTGCCTTTCAGTGGGACTTCAGTTGATCCTTAGAGTATACTCTGATCATGCACTTGCCAGGAGCACATGTGCCTTTCAGTGGGACTTCAGTTGATCCTTAGAGTATACTATGATCATGCACTTGCCAGGAGCACATGTGCCTTACAGTGGAACTTCAGTTGATCCTTAGAGTATACTATGATCATGTACTTGCCAGAGCACATGTGCCTTACAGTGGGAATTATGTTGATTCTTAGGAACACATATGCCTTACAGTGAGGCTTCATTGATTGTTGAATTGTTCTTCTCCTTACAGATCAGATTGCACCTCGATCAAAGGCTGGAAACCAGGCCACTTCTCCAGCAGAGGGTAAGGTGAAGACTGGTAAAGAAACCCTGAGACTACGAAGTACCGGTCCAGCTACTATCCAAGCAGTGGTAAGTCATCAGAGTTACTCTGATATGTTATTACAGTGGAGTGAGTCATCAGAGTTACTCTGATATGTTATTACAGTGGAGTGAGTCATCAGAGTTACTCTGATATGTTATTACTGTACATTGCAGTGAGTCATCAGAGTTACTCTGATATGTTATTACAGTGCAGTGATTCATCAGAGTTACTCTGATATGTCATTACAGTGCAGTGAGTCATCAGAGTTACTCTGATATGTCATTACAGTGCAGTGAGTCATCAGAGTTACTCTGATATGTTATTACAGTGCAGTGAGTCATCAGAGTTACTCTGATATGTCATTACAGTGCAGTGAGTCATCAGAGTTACTCTGATATGTTATTACAGTGCAGTGAGTCATCAGAGTTGCTCTGATATGTCATTACAGTGCAGTGAGTCATCAGAGTTACTCTGGCATGTTGCTACAGTGCAGTGAGTCATCAGAGTTACTCTGATATGTTATTACAGTGCAGTGAGTCATCAGAGTTACTCTGATATATGTCATTACAGTGCAGTGAGTCATCAGAGTTACTCTGACATGTTGCTACAGTGCAGTGAGTCATTTCAATTAGAATAAATATTCTATACTGTAAAATCCTTACCAGTGAATTAAATGGTTGAACTTTTGTCAACATGATAACTGATTCCTGATACCTTTCTTTATTAGTTGCCACATTAGTCAGCAGATAATCCTCATTTTGATGTGTACAAATTCATGTAGAGTACAGTTAGTGTTTGCACGGGGTATCCTGGTACCCCCACGACGCGAAACTACCCAGTTCCTTATTTATTACCAGAATCCTACGCAAAGTGTGATTTTTGGTTCCTTGCTGAAAGCAAAGGAATCTTATGTATTCAGGTTGGCTTGTGTGGGTGTGGGTGTGTGTGTGTGTGTGACGCTTTAGCTTGTATGCACGATAACTCAACAAGGGAATTACCGATCACTACCATACTTGGTGTGTGGGTGGCCCATAGTGACTAGATGAACCCTATTGATTTTGGTGCCGGCAAAGGTCACCAAAGGTCAGTTAGATGCCAAAAACCAATATATTAAAAACAGCAATAACTCCCATTGACAGGGTCCGACATGGTTGATATTTTGGGAGTAGTTGTGAATGGGGTAAGGGATAGTTTCCAAACATAACAGTAATGTGATCGAAGGTCAACAAAGGTCAATTAATGATAAAAAACTAGTATTTTTGCGATAACTTGAGAACGAAATGTCCGTTAGGGTTGGGAGTTGCTTCAATGCAATCCAATTGTCAACCCGCATCTGGGTGACCCTTGACCTCAATTTGACCTCTGGTGACCTTTACGCATTTTTGGGGATTTTTACAGTTTCGATGCTATTTTCAGATGTCAAAGGTACCTTCTGATCATAAATATCAATAGGTTGACCCCGTGTGACCTTTTAGAGCGAAGTTATATGGGGTCAAAGTTTTTCTGTTGGAGTTAGGATGACTGTACAGACTTGTCGTTTTGTTTTTTGGAATCAGGAGATAAAACTACATCTGAAACCAAGGTCAAAAGGTCAAAGGTCACATTGGAAAAAATGTGCCTATTTTGGGAGGAAACGAGCAAAAAAGGAAATGTTTGGTTTTGGTGCTAGATTTGGATATCAAAGGTACCTTCCGATCAAAAATGTCAATGGGTTGACACCTGTGTGACCTTCGTGTGCGAAGTTATACAAGGTCAAAGTTAATTTTCAGACATTTAATGTAATAACTCCCAGTTCCAAGGTGTGACACGGTTTATATTTTTGGACAAGTTGCAAATCGTATAGGGGAATATTTTCAAACTTAACGGTCATTTGATCCCAGGTCACCAAAGGTCAATTAATGTTAAAAAACTAGTATTTTGGGGGAGAAAATGGGCAAAGAAAAATTGGTAGAATTTTTATAGTTTGATGCTATATTCACGTCTCACCGATCAAAAATGTCAATAAGTTGACTCAAGGTGACCTTTGTGTGTTAAGTTTTATGAGGTCAAAGTTAATCTTCAGACATTTTGTGCAATAACTCCCAGTGCCGAGGTGTGACACGATTGATATTTTGGGACAAGTTGCAAATGGTATAGGGGAATATTTTCAAACTTAACGGTCATTTGATCCGAGGTCACCAAAGGTCAATTAATGATAAAAAACTAGTATTTTTGCGATAACTTGAGAACAAATTGTCTGTTAGGGTTAGGAGTTGCTTCAATGTAATCCAATTGTCGACTTGCATCTGGGTGACCCGTGACCTCAATTTGACCTCTGGTGACCTTTTCATGTTTTGGGGATTTTTACAGTTTCGATGCTATTTTCAGATGTCAAAGGTACCTTCTGATCATAAATGTCAATAGGTTGACCCCCGTGTGACCTTCGTGTGCGGAGTTATACAAGGTCAAAGTTAATTTTCAGACATTTAATGCAATAACTCCCAGTTCCAACGTGTGACATGGTTGATATTTTTGGACAAGTTGCAAATGGTATAGGGAAATATTTTCAAACTTAACGGTCATGTGATCCGAGGTCACCAAAGGTCAATTAATGATAAAAAACTAGCATTTTTGTGATAACTTGAGAACGAACTGTGCGTAAAGGTTGGGAGTTGCTTCAATGTAATCCAATTGTCGACCCGCATCTGGGTGACCCTTGACCTCAATTTGACCTCTGGTGACCTTTTCCTGTTTTGGGGATTTTTACAGTTATTTTCATTATGAAAAGTTTGTATGCACAATAACCCAACAAGGGAATGACCAATCATTACCATACTTGGTGGGTGGGTGGCCCATAGTGAGTAGATGAACCCTGTTGATTTTGGTGCTCATATCATGAATATTAATGAGGTCATGGGGTCAAACGTGAAATACTCCAAATTGCAATTACTTGGCTACTATTACTAGTCGGAATTTCGTCAAACTTGGCATGATGTTAATGGTAGATAGTCTTAACACACTGATGTGTGTTGCAATTGATATCAGGGCTTAGCATTACTTTGGCAACAAAAGTTTGTGTGCATAAGTTGCTGTTGTATTAGGGCTTTGTTAGAAATTTCCCTATGAATGGAACTAATGAACAGCAGCAAGGAACCATGAAATGTTTTCATTCTGGTTATCTCAATACATTACATGTATAGAGATATTGTAACAGTAAGTGGGACTCTCTCTTCTCTTAAAAATTTTTCAGCATCTTCAAACAAAGTTCTTTTTCTCTGGAATTTCCAGAGCAAGAATATATCATATAGACCAACAAAAGTTACTAATTTTTATTCCAGAATTGTATCTCATTCTGTGACTTTTTCAGCGATTTATGTCCAAATCGGACTGAAAACACACTTTGGCAGACCTGTTTTGCACACGCTCCAAAACTTATGTTTTATGAAAGAGAATAGAATAGAATTGTCTTTCAACAGTGGTATCGTCTAAGATAGGGTCCTATGTATTATATATTTTATTAACATTTTAAACTTTCATTTGTTGTTTACAGGTAGGTATTAATAAGAATTTTACTAGCTGTATATGACATTTTATGGCTTTTATTTGCTTTATTTGATGTTTAAATGATTTTTCTTTCTTAAAACAACACTGAGCTGCCGCCCCTACTTTTAGTAAAAAGGTCCGTTTTTGATGATTAAGCCCCGCCCCCAAGTCTGTTTTGTAGCAGATTGGCTATGACTCATGACAGCTACATGTTAAATATACGAAAATGGCTACCCTCGCGACCAATTTTCTGTACTGTAGTTAGGTACGCGAGGTGTAGTGTATTGCATGCTAATTACATATACACATTCTGTACTGCTGAATTCTACGTAGTGCATTTAATTTATATTAGGCCTTCATTTTTGTAACATCCATTTAAGGATAGTACTGGTGTTCAGGTAGCTTTTCAGAGCAAGGGCCATGATAAGTTTGTTTGATTGCCCTTCATGTATTTTGTATAATTACGTATACACATTCTTGTATTTCTGAAGGCTACTTACTGTAGGCCTAGTGCATTTAAAAAAAAATATATATATAGGCCTAGGCCTATTAGGCTTTCAGTGATAGCCACATTAGCATTGTACTGGTGTTCAGACAGCTTTTCCTAGGAAGGACCAGGGTAAGTTTGTTTGATGGGTACGTATAAAAGAGGAGCCGGCCATAGCATCACAACTTTTATAAGACTATAAAAATTGTATAAGGTTATGTTTTATTTATAAGGATATAAGATGTACAGTATAAGGTTATAAGAAGTATGTTTAGCTTTCTTTTGAACCTGTAATGTTTGACATCAAATGTACAAAGAATTAAAATAAAATAACAAAATGGAGAGGAACTGAGGTGGCTATTAGGGGAGGAGGAGGCCACCCATCACTTGCACGTAAAAACTTGTAATCTTCTTTTACATTATTTTTTCCAAGTCATAAATCCATGAAATCTTCATGTCAGAAAAATTGAGATGGAAAAACGTGGGTTGTTTTGATATCTAGAAGTGGACACAGTTTTGATGGTAGTCACCACTACAGTCTACAGTAACATACAGTAGGTCAATAGGCCTAGCTCTCAAGGCAGGCATCAAGAATATGGTCGAGTTGTTCGCCTCTTCTAATTTGGCCGTTGTCATTGACGTCAAACTATATGACCAAAAAGTCCAACAGAGACTGTCCCAAGATGAAGGATACCACATAAAAAACAAGTTCTTAAATATTCTATAACATTACTAAACCTTGCAACGTCGTTCTTTCGACTAACAGGCAATGAGCGCTAAAGGCAACACTAGCAGGATAAAGTGTAACCTGCAGAGACTTTTCGTGGCAAAGTAGCAAAAAGGCAAGTTATATATATTTGTTGTACCATGATTGATATTGATAATTGTAGAGACAGAGCAAAGATTTGAAATTAGGAATCAAAATTAAAACTTCCAGTATTGAGATACTGCGTCATTGATGCTCTTGTTATTTTTTTGCAAACTGATGGTTAGGCAGATTTACTATTGACTTAGTGTGGTGTTAGGCTACCATGTGGTCGAAGAAAACAGCAATAACGAAGGTACCCGCCTGGACGCGATACTACCCGGTTCCTTATTTATTACCCGAATCTTACGCAAAGTGTGATTTTTAAAATGCCCACAAGGGAGCGCTACAAATAAGAGCTGGAAATCTCTGATCTTTTCTGGTTTTCACTTAATTCTTGGTTTATCTCAGTTGCTCTACTGTACATTACAGTAGGTACCTGTAGATGGTTATTCTGCATTTTGAGCACACTGTATGGCAAGGAATCACAGAGCCAAGGGGCTTTCTGGTTAGTAGGCAGGCATGGGATGCATTCAAGTCTACATTCCTGTGTTACATTCCTGTGTGTGTTAATGATATATGTGTACTGTGTGACACCCTTAGCATGTAAAGATGATATCTTCCAAACAGCACAGATGATTCCTGTCTAAGTTGGCAGATGGGTGCCCCATGGTTAGTAGAAGAACCCTATTATTTGTAGTTGAGGTCAAAGGTCATTTGGGGTTGGCAGATAGCAAAGAATGAAAAGGTGATAACTAGTGTTGAAACGATAATTGGAATCAGAATCGGGTCAACTCGGAACATAATTGGGATCTGAAAAAAGTATGTGAAATACCAGTTATGTCATACCGATTATTCAAAAACATATGGAAGGTGAAAACATCATTATTCAAAAACATATGGAAGGTGAAAATATCAACTGATCAATGTTCTCGATTTGTTCTTTTACTACGAAATATTAAAATAAAGACACCCTCTATACGTCTTATACAATGTAATTTCATCAAATTAGGCTGCCGGGGTCACGGAATTTGCTTCCCTCGTGGTTAGTGCCTTCATATTTCTTGTAGTGTTTACACAGGTTCAAAAATCGGGAACCAACACCCGAGAGCTGTTACCCGTTGGTTGTCCGGGAACTCGAAAAAAAATTGTTTACCCTCTTGTATCGTGATTTTCAAGAAATTACATATTGGATGCTTTAATAAATGAATTATATTCTCCACTGACAATGTTTTCATGTTCAATAGGTATAAAACCTTCCTCAATAATTTCTATTTGCTTTTGTTTCTTTCATAAACTTGTTAATTACTTCATATAATTAACATCACTAAAACATTGCACTGCCGACGCTGCTTACAGTATGTTTGCTCTTGACCTCTATTGGATTAGACCATATAAGTATCCTATTTAGCTCTTAAACAATTTTTACTACTATATATATATATTATGCAGGTCCTGGGTTCGCATTAGCCGCGGGATTGCTTGATTCCCTCGATTTGATTGCATTTGGAATAAACGTTTATTACAAAAGCCACTTGCGATTATTATTGTTTAGTTATCCCGGCAATCCATTAGTAACATCTCGTAAATTTCCTTGTCAGTCTTTGCTTCTATGAAATAAATGAATGAAAAAATAATTGCAAGAGTTATTTCAGTTTCTTCCACATGGTAGCTTATCACCACACTAAGTAAATGGGAAATCTAGCCTAACCATCTGTTTATTCGCTGAAATTGTGACGCAGTTATAAGATATCCATGGAATACTTTCATTATTGCTCTTCGACCACATGGTAGCCTAACACCACACTAAGTCAATGGGGAAATCTAGCCTAACCATCTGTTTATTCGCTGCAATTGTGAAGCAGTTATAAGATGTTAATGGAATACTATTGCTGCTATCTTCGACCACAAGGTACTGTAGCCTAACACCACACTAAGTCAATGGGAAAATCTTGCCTAACCATCGGTTTGCAAAGACAACAAAAAATCACACTTTGCGTAGGATTTGGGTAATAAATTAGGAACCGTGTAGTATCGTGTTGGGTGGGTACCCAGATACCCCTTGCAAACACTAATTTCTCGGCACAGTAAGCATGGTAACAATACCAAATCCGCGATTTAACGAATGTGCTGGATCAGGCCTATGTTGATTAGCTGAGTATAGGTTATGCTTAGGCATGAAGTGCTCCGTAGTGCAGTATTTGATGCACTAATTTGTAATTTGATGTTTCTTTTTCTCACAATTTGCAAAGGGCCATACTTCCCTGCCCATCACCTCCCTTTAACCGTGGACCCACTTATCTCCATTTTACCAACTTTTCGATGTTTGCCGCAGTGCCCTCAAAAATAATTTAATTTCAGCAGAAATGCTGATATGCCTCGAATCCATAGCCGTCGCATAAGGCCTAACACTAGGTTGTTACATTGTAAATAGGTCTTGGAAAACGGTCTACAATTTTGCTCAAATCTATTATGCACAAGTAAATGCAAAGTTTTCATGTGAAAAAACAATACTGGAGTAGTTTCAAGTTGAACATCTGGTAGCATTCTACAGTAATTATAAACAAGTTACGATGCTACCATTTGCTGTTCAGTTTGATTGGCCTAAGCTTACATTTTCTAATTGGAGGGCAGGTCCAAGCTATTGTATCCCTAGAAGCCAAATTTCAAACTTTGCTGAAGCACCCTAAATGTGGTGTCATGTTAAAGCTGTGTTATTGAACTTTCAGATTTTCATTTTTTTTTTTTTTTTCCTTTTCAAACAATTACTAATTTGCATGAATTCAAATTGCAGTGTGACGTACGGGACATTTGGAATCCTATAACCCTGCCAGCAATATGAACTAATTGAATATAAGTTATGTGGGACATGATACACCCTTCCTTCCAATAATTTTGACATTATGTTTGGGGGTTCATCAATTAAATATGCAAATTAGCTAGTGTCCAAATACAGATGTCCCGTACGGCACAATTTTCAGCACTTTTTTTCAAGTTTTGATATGGAGGAACAATTTTGTTGTTGTGATATTCTATAAAGTTCTAATTAAGAACATTGCTCAACCACATTTACCCAAAAAAAATTGAAATAATATTCTCTGCAAATCTAATTGTCAAATTTAAGAATGTGACGTATGGGACAAAATGTGACGTACGGAACATAGTGTGGGGGAAACCCTGTATTTTACATAATAAACCTGCATGGGCTGCAATGAATTGAAGGAATCCATGCTATCAGGGGAATTCATCATCCACAAGGACTTCTCAGAGAATTACAGCCTCAAACATTAGGGAGAAGTCATGTCAGCCCACTGGACAACTGACAGTTGTACACTCTTTACCATCGTCGTATACTATCGCCATGAGGAAGAACTCCGACATCTGAACTACACTATGGTCTCAGAACTCTCACATACGAAGGATGCAGTAATAGCATTCAACAAAGTACTCCTGGATGACCTCAAGGAGCAGCTCCCTTTCCCAGTTCGCCATGTCCACTACTGGTCAGATGGAGCAGGAAGTCAATTTAAGAACAGGTATTGCTTCACAAACATGTTGTATCATGAAGAAGACTTCAAAAGTTCAATGCAACAATGGACTGGCCGGATTTCGAGACAGCACACTGAAAAGGAGCTGTGGATGGTATTGGAGGTACGGTGAAGAGGGTGGTATGGCTGGCAGTCCTTCGCAACAAAGTAGTAGTGGCTGATGCCGCAACATTTGCAAAGGTGGCTAGTGATCTCTGTGACAAGATACGAGTCCTTCATGTCCCATCAACAACTATCAGCAAGCTAACAGAACAGGTTGAGCATGATTGGAAACAGTGCAAGGTACTCCCTCGAACTCACAAGATTCACTTTGTATGTCCTGTGGATAGATCAACCATCGCAGCAGCAGTGAATACATCATATTCACCAGATGCAGTGTTCAATGAATATCATACCATCATCAACCCCTTCTGAGATTGATCCTCATGATGCTACTTCATCAAGCATCCAACAACAGTCAGGAAATGATGATGTGTCACCTATAGAAGAAGCGCCAGAAAAATCTAACCAAGCCATAGAGTTACTTGTTGGACAATGGTATGCCGCTTACTTTGAGAGGTACCATTACTGGTATATTGGTATAGCCTCTCAAGTAAATGAAGCAGATGGGAAGGTGGAGCTAAGCTTCCTCGAGCAAGGACAATTTGGCAAGAACATCTTCAGCTATGTCAAGTAGGACATCCAAACAGTCAACACAATGCTATATTCTACAAGTTGCAGGAAGCGCCAACTCTGATATCAGCTTCCAGATCATCAACATTGACATTGAATGAGGACGACTTCAAGAATGTGGAGTTTGCATTTCAACATTTCGTAGGCCTAATGTGAAGTGTGACTATCATGACTGTGCAACAATGTTCTTGTGTCCTGAACTTAGATAGTAGACATTGAGATTTTAGTTACAAGTGTAGAGTTTCGCTCGCCCAATTTTTGCAGAGGACTATCACACATGAGTTTGTTCAATAACCAGTATTAGGTCTATAGAGCTTTCTTTGTTGTACTAGTTTCATAGATGGACATTACATGGACGTTACTGTGGAGATTTTGGTATATTTTGAATGGGATGGATCATATTTCAACTTCAGGGTCAATAGTGGGGAGTATGATACAGTGTTGTACTGTACAGTATATACCAAAACAGTTTTGCACCAAAACTTTGCATCTTGAATCATTTGTGCTCTAACAAAGCTAGAATTGATATTATGCGTATTTGATGTATGTGTAGAGTAGATTAATACTTTACGCATTCCATGTTTTATGTAGTGGAATGATCTCACAAGTACAGTCACTGCTCTTTTCCGTATCCTCGAAAGAAGGAAATATGGCATGAAATTACCTATGACATTGTTCTGCCATATCCCAAATTAATGTTTTTATGTAGAAATCAGCTTGTTATGGTATATTCAGGAATTAAAATATGAATTTTCATAGTCAATTTGTATATGGACAAATTGTCCTGTACGTCACATGTCCCAACATCATAGGACCTTTTTCATTTGTGTAATCACTGTACTGGAATCGCTTCATATTTTTTTCTAATATGTTACAGTTTAGCCCTTGGAAGGTTAGGCTATTCACTAGTTATAACAGCTTGATCACTGCCCTCCTAATTTCAGAGGGGTTTCAGCTTTGCTATTTTGTACAAAAATCACACAATTCTCTGGTCCCGTATGTCACACTGTATATTAATTAAAATGGGACCTAATTAAAGCAAGTGTAGGAAATCTTCATGAGTTTGTAATAAAGTAGCAGCAATAACAAATATGAAAACCTGAAAAAGTTTCTGGAAAATAGATTTTTTATAACTTTTAGACACATTTAAGTCTCTGAAATGTCCCGTACCTCACATTGCAAATAGCTTGGACCTGCCCTGAACGTGAATGGAGTTAAATAGGTAACGAATAAGGATGTTTAACTTCAAGTTCGTAACATTTCTATTTGTTCATAAACAGAATAAAACTGTAAAGAAGTACAAAATAATGTCGGAATGTAAGAAATATGTAATTAAAATTTAAACTTTGGTAAAGATTGACGATGGATGGTTTGTCTGAGATACTTTTTGAGATGGATATTTTGAGTAACTATTCTTAGCAAATTTCAAGCCATTAACAGGTGGCGAACATGTCGAAGTGGTTACTGGTTAGGCCATTCGCTTAGCAAGTTAGCACAGTGCTTACTTGGTAGGATGTCATTTTCTCGTATTTTGGAAATTTGTAAACAATTTTTTTTATTCTTTCCGTGAAACTCCGGAGGTGATTTGGTCATGTATTCAAAAGGATACATAAGAGCCCTTTCTTACATTTAGTACAATGAAAGAAAGAAGAAACAGAGGAAAAACACAACCATAATTGTTTCCTTTTCATACTTTATTGCCGATTTCTTATAAACGGGATATTTTCTCTTTATCAAATAATTGGAATCGGCCCAATTATGAAAAAAATAATCGGTAATCGTTATTCTCTGTTTTAGCATAATCGTTTGAACACTAGTGATAACTCCAAAAGTAAAGCCTTGTCAAGCTCTCATGTGATATTTGTTGGTTGGCCATAGAGTAAGAGCAGAGTAGAGCTATTGAGGGAGATCAAAGGTCATTTAGGATCAGCAGTTATATGTGGTAGTTTGAAAACTTTTGCAAACACAGTAACTACAAAAGTCAAGTTCGCTTGAGGTTGGTATGTGGGTCTGTCTTAGAGATTACAAGGACCTTATTGTTTTTTATGGGGTTGAAGATGCTTACAGCTGTACCACATGTATTCATGTACCACATCCAATGCTTACAGCTATACCACATGTATTCATGTACCACATCCAATGCTTACAGCTGTACCACATGTATTCATGTACCACATCCAATGCTTACAGCTGTACCACATGTACAGTATTCATGTACCACACCCAATGCTTACAGCTGTACCACATGTATTCATGTACCACATCCAATGCTTACAGCTGTACCACATGTATTCATGTACCACATCCAATGCTTACAGCTTTACCACATGTACAGTATTCATGTAACACACCCAATGCTTACAGCTGTACCACATGTACAGTATTCATGTACCACACCCAATGCTTACAGCTGTACCACATGTATTCATGTACCACATCCAATGCTTACAGCTTTACCACATGTACAGTATTCATGTAACACACCCAATGCTTACAGCTGTACCACATGTACAGTATTCATGTACCACATCCAATGCTTACAGCTGTACCACATGTATTCATGTACCACATCCAATGCTTACAGCTGTACCACATGTATTCATGTACCACATCCAATGCTTACAGCTGTACCACATGTATTCATGTACCACATCCAATGCTTACAGCTGTATCAAGTTGTCATTGAATTACGGTCGGGGCTATGCCAGTAGTAATAGTACTGTAGTACAAAACTGAACACTCGAATAAACATAAAGACAGTCAAGTTCCCTTTTATCTAACTAAATATATTTCCTTTTCACAAAGCTCACAAAAACCAATTATAACTCCACATAAACAACATCCAAATATATATCACACACAACACAGGCCTCTTCTGTCCTACTGCCCTTTTCTCCAATTCTCCTCACGTCTACCTCTTCACTACAAACATTTAAATTAGGTAATATTACGTAATGATTTTAACTAAACATGAACTTACAAATTCCTTCCACTCTGTAACAATGAATTGAAATGAATTACAAGAAGCACAATTAATAACAACACAAACAACACTACACAAGTATTCAGTTACAGTGTGTCAGTTGTGCTAGGCACAAGTTCTAGTAAATATATAACAGATTTTCTTTAAAACATATTACTGTGTGAAATTTATTCTTTCTAGGAAGGCAATTTTTTTCATTGCCCATTTCATTCCAGGGAGTACTCATTTCCATTATTAAAAATGCTCTGAATTGTTTTTGCAATTGACTTTGCCAAATGTGTTAAAGGTTTCTACAGTACATGTCATGTCATGTCAAAATTATTTTCTTTGCAGCCAACAGCATTTGAGACCCAAGCAGCTCAGAAGGTTGATGACCTCCTAGAAAGCTACATGGGTATCAGGGATGAAGAACTAGGTAGGTAGACCCATCAGGATTCTCATATGGTTATCAGGGATGAATAAATAAGTAGGTAGAACCCTCACATGGGTATCAGGGATGAAGAACTAGGTAGGTAGACCCATCAGGATTCTCATATGGTTATCAGGGATGAATAAATAAGTAGGTAGAACCCTCACATGGGTATCAGGGATGAAGAACTAGGTAGGTAAAACTATCAGGATTCCCTCACATGGGTATCAGGTGTGAATAAATAAACTGACTGTAGATGGATAATTGTCAGTTTGTAAATCCTTTTTCATGTTGACATACAGTATATTTAACTCCACAGTAATGGCAGTGCTGCTCACCTAATGTATCTGATGTGTCATCAATGTTCAATATGTTGCAACCTTGGTCTCTAGAAGGAATGTTAACAACATGGATACTGCTTCTTGCTCATTTTACATTCACATTCGCAATTTTGATTTATTTTCAAATGTTTGATGTGCGGCATCAACTTCTGAAACTATTGATAGCTACTGTATAATGGTGTTTTTTTGTTATCCCTTGATATCCCCCCCCCCCCCCCCCCCGTAGAAGTTTGTTTCAAATTCGAGCAGACACATCTTGGTATAACAGGAGATGACCTAAGCCAAATGCTGAAATTATAATGCAAGTGGTGTCCTTCTGGTTCATCTTTACTACTTTCAACAACATGTCCACAAGCTTATTTGTTGAACCAAACAAGATTACTCTGTGTTGAGGATTAATTCCTCGTCTGATACGAAATGACTCTTTTGTGTCACTGATAAAATCATATAACTTGAGAATGGAATAATACCATCATCATTGAAACATGCACTCTGCTCAAGAAATCTAACCTTGATACTGAAACTTTGACAAATTATAGACCAGTTGTTTCCAATCTCACATTTCTATCTAAGCTCTTAAAGCATGTTATTTTAGCAAGAGTTTCTCCATTTCTTCAATGCTACAAGTTTGTGGATACCTACCAATGTACTTATCGTGCATGCCATAACATTGAAACTTCACTAGTGTTGAAAATGATTTTCTTAATGCCTAAGATAATGGTAAACTTGTTGCACTTGCTCTTATTGACCTTTCCTCTGCATTTGACAGTCGACCATCGTATGTTATTAAAGAGACTTTTCTCTATTGGCTTTGCTGGTACTGTATTAAAATTTCATATGCCAGTTTATCATCAAACTCTGTAATATTAGTAAATTAGTAATTACATTATTGTGACCTGCAAACCTGTATCCCTCCAACTGAACCAGTTTCCAATATCAAATCAGGTTATTTGTTTCTCTCTTTTTTGCAGCTGGAACTATGGTGGACCTCTACAAGGGAAAGAAAGATTTTTCTGCTTTTGTTGAAGCTGTTTCAAATGCTTTGGGTGACTTGGGTTTTCCAGATGATATCATCTTTGATATTTGGGGTGCTATAGGAGATGCTAAGGCAGGCCGTTTCTAATACTGCCATGACTGGTGGTGGTGTTGTTGTTGCAGTAGGTTACTCTGTCACAGCTGGAGAGTAAATTTACTGAAGCACAATACTTCAAATACTTGTACATTTCAGTACTACTAACTATATCTCACATTTTTTTTTAAATTTATTTTTTATGTGATTTAGGTCTAGTACCTAGTAATATTTCAGTTGGGTTGCTGATAATGATTGGCCATAAGCAGGACTCATGTATCTAACTTTTTCTGTGAAGCTAAGCTTCACACTTATTATTCAGTATGACACACTGCTTTAACCCTAACAATGTATTCAACTTGCATATGTACAGTAGGCCTACAGCTAAATTTGTCTAACAGCTGGCCTGTGGTAAGTGACCTGACAGTTATCATATTTGCTAAATTGTTAGGATATATAAATTCCTCCTTGTGCAATTACTTTTAAATAATCTGGCAGTCACTTTAATATAAGTATTGCATTAATGGTTGGTCTTTATTTCAGTTGTTGGAGGAGGCCATATTTGCTAATTATTTTGATTGTTCAGCTTTTCAAGCTTGATATGCCCTCTACCTGTAATTCATAATGACAATTCATAACAGTTCTATTGACCCTAACCTACTGTACTGTACCTTGCTACCCTAATCTGCACCACCCTAACCCTGCCATGCTCCACTGAATCTGCTCTACCCTAACAACCATAGTAACCTAACCCTACCATGCTCCACTGAATCTGCTCTACCCTAACAACCATAGTACCCTAACCCTACCATGCTCCACTGAATCTGCTCTACCCTAACAACCAAAGTACCCTAACCCTACCATGCTCCACTGAATCTGCTCTACCCTAACAACCATAGTACCCTAACCCTACCATGCTCCACTGAATCTGCTCTACCCTAACAACCATAGTACCCTAACCCTACCATGCTCCACTGAATCTGCTCTACCCTAACAACCATAGTACCCTAACCCTACCATGCTCCACTGAATCTGCTCTACCCTAACAACCATAGTACCCTAACCCTACCATGCTCCACTGAATCTGCTCTACCCTAACAACCATAGTAACCTAACCCTACCATGCTCCACTGAATCTGCTCTACCCTAACAACCATAGTAACCTAACCCTACCATGCTCCACTGAATCTGCTCTACCCTAACAACCATAGTAACCTAACCCTACCATGCTCCACTGAATCTGCTCTACCCTAACAACCATAGTACCCTAACCCTACCATGCTCCACTGAATCTGCTCTACCCTAACAACCATAGTACCCTAACCCTACCATGCTCCACTGAATCTGCTCTACCCTAACAACCATAGTAACCTAACCCTACCATGCTCCACTGAATCTGCTCTACCCTAACAACCATAGTACCCTAACCCTCCCATGCTCCACTGAATCTGCTCTACCCTAACAACCATAGTAACCTAACCCTACCATGCTCCACTGAATCTGCTCTACCCTAACAACCATAGTACCCTAACCCTCCCATGCTCCACTGAATCTGCTCTACCCTAACAACCATAGTAACCTAACCCTACCATGCTCCACTGAATCTGCTCTACCCTAACAACCATAGTACCCTAACCCTACCATGCTCCACTGAATCTGCTCTACCCTAACAACCATAGTACCCTTAACCCTACCATGCTCCACTGAATCTGCTCTACCCTAACAACCATAGTAACCTAACCCTACCATGCTCCACTGAATCTGCTCTACCCTAACAACCATAGTACCCTAACCCTCCCATGCTCCACTGAATCTGCTCTACCCTAACAACCATAGTAACCTAACCCTTCCATGCTCCACTGAATCTGCTCTACCCTAACAACCATAGTACCCTAACCCTACCATGCTCCACTGAATCTGCTCTACCCTAACAACCATAGTACCCTTAACCCTACCATGCTCCACTGAATCTGCCCTACCCTAACAACCATAGTACCCTAACCCTACCATGCTCCACTGAATCTGCTCTACCCTAACAACCATAGTACCCTAACCCTACCATGCTCCACTGAATCTGCTCTACCCTAACAACCATAGTACCCTAACCCTACCATGCTCCACTGAATCTGCTCTACCCTAACAACCATAGTACCCTAACCCTACCATGCTGCACTGAATCTGCTCTACCCTAACAACCATAGTACCCTAACCCTACCTTGCTCCACTGAATCTACTCCACCCTAATCTTTACTATTCTAGCTTCCAGAATACCGTACCTTACTTCCCTAACCCTCCTAGGCAGCACTGTATTTGCACAGAGATGTATGGGATCCATGCAACATTTTATGATCCAAATTGTTGATTGAAATAAATATTGAATATGTATTTACCATTGACCATATCTTCTAAACTTTTGTAATCTATATTTTCTTTAAATAGTGCAAGCAATTGATGTTGATTAATGCAAAGAATGATTGTATATAAAAATTTTATCTCAAAATAGAAAGGAATGCCTGTAACTATGATGATTCATTGGTTGTGGCAGGACTGTACTATTTTGTGCTATTGTAACTTACTAACCACATTCAATGTGGATCCCTTCATACTACAACTTCACTTTGTCATTTAGTATTCATATACAGTATTAGAGAGATCATGCTTCTGAGTAATGCCTTAATTAAAGCATTAGTATTTCCCATGGTGATGCCATTATTATTGCTACATTGATCCTTGTATAGGCCGATGCAGTAATTGATCAATTTGTAATCTTACAGTGACTTCGACGCTGTAACAAGATTCACAACAGACACATAATCACAAGTGAGAGCTTTTAATGGTGACATCAGTTGGTTCTTTGTAAATTAATAATGGTGTGACGAGTCTGTTGAAAACCAAAAAGCAATCAAGACTATGCGACTGTCCTAGTTAAATAAATGATAGTGAAAGTATTGTTTCCTTTATGAACCAATAATGGTCAGACTTACTGTGTAAGTAATCTTGAAAACAGTAAGTAACCAGACTTATCCGTCTTATTGAAGTTACTGACAGAAACAGAGAGAATTGTATGTCTCACCAATATAAATGGTCTAATTGGTGGCACATGTTAACTTTAAAACTTACATATATCAAGTTGTTCTTTATTCCTACATTTATATTTTCTTTCTTTCTCTCTTGAGGTACAAGGTAGATTTCATGAACACATGAGGAAGAAGCACCTTGTAACATATTAGGTAACCTACAGAAGTATTCACTAACAAAACTATACATGAATGCAAATGGGTTTGAAGACACAGAAAGTTTCAAATAGCAGATTGCTAATCTATCAAATGGAAATCTTTGAAAGAGTGGATCATGTTTATTATTTAAATTGAAAAAGTACTGCATTTATATTGTTTCGAGTATCGCATTTGTTAATTGTAGTTTTTACTAGATGTACTGTTAAGTTGTGTGAAATCTACTTGATCTTTCACTTAAATGTATTCATTCACAATTCAGATTTAACAAGTTTTTCTAATTTCATCTATAATGCATATTATACATCTCATGAGTTTAATTGTTAAAACCTGTAACAATGTTGAATAAATGTAGAACAATGATAAGTCTCATCATTTTCATTATCTCTGTTCAACCTCTTTTTACACAGCTGCAGGGTGCCCGTAGTTGTGTGTACTATATTCCAAGTGCCTGCAGTACAGTAATATGCCAAACACATGGAGAGTACCTGCAGTGCTGTTCAATATAGTAATATGCCACCTTATAGTGCCTGGAGAATAAATGTAGTGGTGTTCAATATAGTAAAATGCCACTTAGTGCCTGGGGGGGGGGGGGGATACCCACAGTGCTGTTCAATATAGTAATAAGCCACCTTATAGTGCCTGGAGAATAAATGTAGTGGTGTTCAATATAGTAAAATGCCACTTAGTGCCTGGGGGGGGGGGGAATACTTGCAGTGCTGTTCAATATAGTAATAAGCCACCTTATAGTGCCTGGAGAGTACTGTACCTGCAATGGTGTACAATATAGTAATATGCCAAACACCTGGAGAGTACCTGTAGTGGTGTTCAATATAGTAATATGCCACTTTATAGTGCATGTAGAATAACTGTAGTGTTGTTCCATATAGTAAAATGCCACTTTGTGGCTGGAGAATACCTGCTGTGTTGTACAATATAGTAATATGCCACTTAGTACCTGGAGAAAATACCTGCAATGGTGTTCAATATAGTAATATGCCACTAAGTGCCTGGGGAATACCTGCAGTGGTGTTCAACATAGTAATATGCCACTTTTTAGTGCATGTAGAATACATGCAGTGGTGAACAACATAGTAAAATGCCACTTAGTGCCTGGAGAGTACCTGCAGTGGTGTTGAATATAGTAATATGCCACCTTATTGTGCATGGAGAATACCTGCAATGGTGTACAATATAGTAATATGCCACTTAGTGCCTGGAGAATACCTGCAGTGGGGTACAACATTCTTAAATGCCATTAAGTGCCTGGGCATACCTGTAGTGGTGTACAATATAGTAATATGCCACTTAGTGCCTGGAGAATACCTGCAGTGGTGTACAGTATAGTAATATACCACTTAGTGCCTGGAGAATACCTGCAGGGGTGTATAAGATAGTAATATACCACTTAGTGCATGGAGAATACCTGCAGTGGTGTACAGTATAGTAATATACTACTTAGTGCCTGGAGAGTACCTGCAGGGGTGTATAAGATAGTAATATACCACTTAGTGCATGGAGGACACCTGCAGTGGTGTACAGTATAGTAATATACCACTTAGTGCCTGGAGAATACCTGCAATGGTGTACAATATAGTAATATGCCACTTAGTACCTGGGCATACCTGTAGTGGTGTACAATATAGTAATATGCCACTTAGTGCCTGGAGAATACCTGCAGTGGTGTACAATATAGTAATATGTCACTCAGTGCCTGGAGAATACCTGCTGTGTTGTACATTATAGTAATATGCCACTTACTGTAGTGCCTGGAGAATATACCTGCAATGGTGTTCAATATAGTAATATACCACTTAGTGCCTGGAGAGTACCTGCAGGGGTGTATAAGATAGTAATATACCACTAAGTGCATGGAGAATACCTGCAGTGGTGTACAGTATAGTAATATACCACTTAGTGCCTGGAGAATACCTGCAGTGGGGTACAACATTCTTAAATGCCATTAAGTGCATGGGCATACCTGTAGTGGTGTACAATATAGTAATATGCCACTTAGTGCATGGAGAATACCTGCTGTGTTGTACAATATAGTAATATGCCACTTACTGTAGTGCCTGGAGAATAAACCTGCAATGGTGTACAGTATAGTAATATACCACTTAGTGCCTGGAGAATACCTGCAGTGGTGTACAGTATAGTAATATACCACTTAGTGCCTGGAGAATACCTGCAGGGGTGTATAAGATAGTAATATACCACTTAGTGCCTGGAGAATACCTGCAGAAGAGCATCGTATAGTAAAATTCCATGCGGCTGTGGCAAGGAAAGTGCTAGCAGTGACCACCTGTTGCAGGACTACGGGCCTGTAGCCATGGAGGGCATTCTGGGGCAATGCAACCGACCCCCAAATTTTGATTAAGCTCCCCCAATTTCAAATTTATGGATTCAGTAATGGTCCAAGTAAATGCCCCACCTGAAGCAAAGATTCTGCCCTCAAACCCTCTGCCCCATCAAATAGAACAAGTTGGCTATGGGCCAATAGGACCTTTATATCTAAGCTCCTCACAAAGTGACATTAAATTTAAAAGATGTGTTTACATTTTATTAGATCTATGCCATTTCATCATTGGTACCGCTTTAATGTAACTTCTTGTAAACGAGTTTCATGTTGTAAAGAAACACTTTAAATTGACAATATGCCTAAACGAAGAAGCTGACCAACCAATTAAGACCTGAATGTTCATTCCAGATAGTTAACATCTTTTGAGTGTAGAATATCTTGAAATACTTGGTTAAATTTCTGGTATAGGGTTCTGACCTAGGCAAAGTATCACAGGTGCAACTATGTAGGAGAGTGGGCCAATAAACCAAATGGAAAATACCAATAAAAGAACTTGACAACTCTGTGATTGCACAAATTGAATTTATTAACTGTTTAGATCTTTAAATGCAAGTGACTCTCGCCAATGATTAATATGACAAAGGACTATCCCTTTCTTATGTGTCACCAGTGGGCTGATACCACTAGTTCTGATACCATTCAATGGACACCACATATTAATGGCTAACAATCAGTGAAGCAACAGTTGACTGAAACCACAGACTGTTAACAAAGCCAGTGTACAACCAACCAACTATCAATGCCAGTTGATATCAAATGATTATTAGCCTGTTACCTGATAATTCTTGAGGCAAATATAATATAAATAGAGATTACACAGTAAGACACTCCCGTCATACAATTTATCAAATACAACATATTACAGATGAATCAAATTGAAAGTCTATGAAGATGGCAATAACCATATTTACGATACCAGTCTTGGCACTGACCATAGGAGTGATACTAGTCTTGGTACTAGCCATAGGTATGACACTAGTCTTGGTACTAGCCATAGGTGTGATACTAGTCTTGGTACTAGCCATAGGTGTGATACTAGTCTTGGCATTAACCATAGGTGTGATACTAGTCTTGGTACTAGCCATAGGTATGATACTAGGCTTTGTACTAGCCATAGGTGTGATGCTAGTCTCGGTACTAGCCATAGGTATGACACTAGTCTTGGTACTAGCCATAGGTGTGATACTAGTCTTGGCATTAACCATAGGTGTGATACTAGTCTTGGTACTAGCCATAGGTATGATACTAGGCTTTGTACTAGCCATAGGTGTGATGCTAGTCTCAGTACTAGCCATAGGTATGACACTAGTCTTGGTATTAACCATAGGTGTGATACTAGTCTTGGTACTAGCCAAAGGTGTGATATTAGGTTTGGTACTAGCCATAGGAAAGATACTAGTCTTGGTACTAGCCATAGGTATGATGCTAGTCTCGGTACTAGCCATAGGTATGACACTAGTCTTGGTACTAGCCATAGGTGTGATACTAGTCTTGGCATTAACCATAGGTGTGATACTAGTCTTGGTACTAGCCATAGGTATGATACTAGGCTTTTTACTAGCCATAGGTGTGATGCTAGTCTCAGTACTAGCCATAGGTATGACACTAGTCTTGGTATTAACCATAGGTGTGATACTAGTCTTGGTACTAGCCAAAGGTGTGATATTAGGTTTGGTACTAGCCATAGGAAAGATACTAGTCTTGGTACTAGCCATAGGTATGATGCTAGTCTCGGTATTAGCCATAGGTATGATACTAGGCTTGGTACTAGCCATAGGTGTGATACTAGTCTTGGTATTAACCATAGGTATGATACTAGTCTTGGCATTAACCATAGGTATGATACTAGGCTTTGGACTAGCCATAGGTATGACACTAGTCTTGGTACTAGCCAAAGGTGTGATACTAGTCTCGGTACTAGCCATAGGAATGATACTAGTCTCTGTACTAGCCATAGGTATCATACTAGGCAAGGTACTAGCCATAGGTGTGATACTAGTCTCGGTACTAACCATAGGTATGATACTAGTCTTGGTATTAACCATAGGTATGATACTAGGCTTGGTACTAGCCATAGGAATGATACTAGTCTTGGTATTAACCATAGGTATGATACTAGGCTTGGTACTAGCCATAGGTGTGATGCTAGTCTTGGTACTAAACATAGGTATCATACTAGGCTTGGTACTAGCCATAGGAATGATACTAGTCTTGGTATTAACCATAGGTATGATACTAGTCTTGGTATTAACCATAGGTATGATACTAATCTCGGTACTAGCCATAGGAATGATACTAGTCTTGGTACTAACCATAGGTGTGATACTAGTCTTGGTACTAGCCATAGGTGTGATACTAGTCTCAGTACTAACCATAGGTATGATATTAGTCTTGGTATTAACCATAGGTATGACACTAATCTTGGTACTAGCCAAAGGTGTGATACTAGTCTCGGTACTAGCCATAGGAATGATACTAGTCTTGGTACTAGGCTTAGGTGTGATACTAGTCTTGGTATTAACCATAGGTGTGATACTAGGCTTGGTATTAACCATAGGTATGATACTAGTCTTGGTATTAACCATAGGTATACTAGTCTTGGTACTAGCCATAGGAATGATACTTGTCTCGGTACTAGCCATAGGTATCATACTAGGCTTGGTACTAGCCAAAGGTGTGATATTGGGTTTGGTACTAGCCATAGGAACGATACTAGTCTCGGCATTAGCCATAGGTGTGATACTAGTCTTGGTACTAGCCATAGGTGTAATACTAGTCTTGGTACTAACCATATGTATGATACTAGTCTTGGTACTCAAATAATTAAGTGATTAAAATATATGGAAGGAAACTATATAAGTAGTCAAGCAGTTCACATCAATCCCTCTCTCTTATTAGTCACTCATATATGTGCTTAATTCTGTGACTTGAATGAAAAAAATGATAGAAGGAAGGAATAGTAAGCATTTCTTCAGTTTATCCAGGTTTTGAATTGCTGTGGAGGTCAGATCAACCTAGCCATCAAATCTGGTTTGTAAGTTAGTCGTCATATGTTGCTGCATCAAAACCAGCCATAAACAGAACGAATGTTGACAGTTCAACTTCCTTCAAGTGTTCTTTCTACCTTTAGAGATACTTTTCGATGTCCTTCACAATTGACTGAAAGAGATAGAATGCGAAAGCTGAGTTAAATTCATAAATAATTCGAACAAACAAAAGTGGTGTTTTAACCTTTATAGCAAATTGGTCAGAACAATCACCACTTCGCTAGTATGGTTAGCTAGGACTTACCGGTTCCTACCTCTGCACATCAATCAGAACAATCACCAATTGCCTAGTATGGCTAGCTAGGACTAACCCATTCCTACCTCTACACATCAATCAGAACAATGACCACTTGCCTAGTATGGCTAGCTAGGACTAACCCATTGCTACCTCTGCACATTTATCAGTACAATCCCCACTTGCCTAGTATGGCTAGCTAGGACTAACCCATTGCTACCTCTGCACATTTATCAGTACAATCCCCACTTGCCTAGTATGGCTAGCTAGGACTAACCGGTTGCTGCCTCTGCACATTAATCAGTACAATCCCCACTTGCCTAGTATGGCTAGCTAGGACTAACCCGTTGCTACCTCTGCACATTTATCAGTACAATCCCCACTTGCCTAGTATGGCTAGCTAGGACTAACCCATTGCTACCTCTGCACATTTATCAGTACAATCACCAATTGCCTAGTATGGCTAGCTAGGACTAACCCGTTGCTACCTCTGCACATTTATCAGTACAATCCCCACTTGCCTAGTATGGCTAGCTAGGACTAACCCGTTGCTACCTCTGCACATCAATCAGAACAATGACCACTTGCCTAGTATGGCTAGCTAGGACTAACCCGTTGCTACCTCTGCACATTTATCAGTACAATCCCCACTTGCCTAGTATGGCTAGCTAGGACTAACCCGTTGCTACCTCTGCACATTTATCAGTACAATCCCCACTTGCCTAGTATGGCTAGCTAGGACTAACCCATTGCTACCTCTGCACATTTATCAGTACAATCCCCACTTGCCTAGTACGGCTAGCTAGGACTAACCCATTGCTACCTCTGCACATTTATCAGTACAATCCCCACTTGCCTAGTATGGCTAGCTAGGACTAACCCGTTGCTACCTCTGCACATTTATCAGTACAATCCCCACTTGCCTAGTATGGCTAGCTAGGACTAACCCGTTGCTACCTCTGCACATTTATCAGTACAATCACCAATTGCCTAGTATGGCTAGCTAGGACTAACCCGTTGCTACCTCTGCACATTTATCAGTACAATCCCCACTTGCCTAGTATGGCTAGCTAGGACTAACCGGTTGCTGCCTCTGCACATTAATCAGTACATTACCAATAACCTCTATTACTAAATCACCTCCATTACTAATTACATCCATTGCTAATCACCTACATTACTAATCTCCGCCATTACTAATTAACTCTACTACTAATCACCTACATTACTGATTACCTCCATTACTAATCACCTACATTAGTAATTACCTCCATTACGAATTACCTCCATTATTAATCATCCCCCTCACTAATCGCCTACATTACTAATTACCTCCATTACTAATCACCTCTATTACTAATTACGTCCATTACTAATCACCTACATTATTAATCACCTCCATTACTAATCACCTACATTACTAATCATCTCCATTACTAATCACCTACATTACTAATCACCTCTATTGCATATTATCTACATTACTTATTAACTCCATTACTAATCACCTACATTACTAATTACATCCATTACTGATTACCTCCATTACTAATCACCTACATTACTAATCACCTACATTACTAATCACCTACATTACTAATTACATCCATTACTGATTACCTCCATTACTAATCACCTCCATAACTATTCACCTACATTACTAATCACCTACATTATTAATCACCTCCATTACTAAATACCTCCATTACTAATCACCTCCATAACTATTCACCTACATTACTAATCACCTACATTATTAATCACCTACATTACTAATCACCTCTTTTACTAATTACGTCCATTGCTAATTACATCCATTACTGATTCCCTCCATTACTAATCACCTCCATTACTAAATACCTCCATTACTAATCACCTCCATTTCTAATCACCTCCATAACTATTCACCTACATTACTAATCACCTACATTATTAATCACCTACATTACTAATCACCTCTTTTACTAATTACGTACATTGCTAATTACATCAATTACTGATTACCTCCATTACTAATCACCTACATTACTAATCACCTCTATTACTAATCACCTACATTAGTAATTACATCCATTACTGATTACCTCCATTACTAATCACCTACATTATTAATCACCCCATATTAATCACCTCCATTATTAATCACCTACATTACTTATCACCGACATTACTAATCACCTCTATTACTAATCATCTACATTACTAATAACATCCATTACTGATTACCTCCATTATTAAATACCTCCATTATTAATCACCTCAGTTACTATTCACCTCCATTACTAATCAGCTACATTACTAATCACCTACATTAGTAATCTCCCCCATTACTAATTAACTTCCATTGTCACACCTCTCACAGCCCTTAATCCTCTCATTAGTCTTTTATTTCATCTTCTCTACATTTTGTAGTCTATTTTCATTCTATTCATTGCTCATGTTTCCGATATAACTGTCTGTCCATATGTGTCTCTTATTGTGTTCTTAGTATATAAATCTTACCATTGGTTCAGTTGTTGGACTGTATCTCTTGACAGGAACACCTTCTTTATTAACAAGGAACTTGAAAAAAATATATATATTAAATCTACATTAATATACTGCTTTTATTAGAGGATCAAATATGCAAAACTCCAGTTACCCAACTCACTAAGTATGATCACATGATATCTTAAGATAAAGTTTGAAACAGCCCATACAGATAATCTGAAATATCACCACTTTAAACTCCTAGCTGGATGATGATGATGCTAAAATATTATATTGAAATCCATCATAGTTGATAGGAAAGTTCATTGTACAATGTAACCTGTAATGTCATACAGGACCACCACAAAACATCTGGCAATTGTGATCATTGACTTCTACACGCAGGTTTCTTAACATCAACATCACTTAAAGTGGCCATGACATGAAAATTTCAATGTCCTATCTTTTTGGGATCCATCTAAGCATGAAAATTTTCCGAATCTCATGACGTCATTTTAGGAACACCATTTGCTCTCGCTGTTTCCCCGGACATACATACACATACTTACACTACGAGAAGTGTACATAGGTACACAAAAAAAGTTGTTAACAAGTTAGCGCGAGATTAAAATCTAAATTTCCCGTGGAATGGCAGATTTAGAACCAAATGGGGCAACCGAAGTTCAAAGTGATAGTGGTTCTTCACCAGGCAGTGAAATTGGGCTAGAATTAGGAAGCCCTTTCTCATAATCGAAGCAGAGAGTGAAGGCGATGATCATGCCCATATTGAACCGAACGTTGAGGGTGGACCTGAGGTGTTACTGTTAGGCATAGAACCGTATCAGGTCGAGCCTTTAAACGAGCCAAAATTGAAACTCCACAACATATCGAAGAAGAAAACCGTTCGGAACTATTGCAAGGAACAGAAAACGTGGTAGGAAGTTTGTAACGAAGAAAAATATTTAAAAAATCCAATCCATTCTGTGCATGTCGTTGGAATTCGCGGAACTGCCTAAACCATATTGTGTGTTGTGTTACGGTGACGTACAACCATACAATCGTTATAACCAATATGTACAGTGTGTCGGCTATGTATTGTACTACCCTGGTGCTACTAATGAGAGTACATCATACATGTACAGTATGCTGCGTAGTACTACTACTAGTAGGGTTGGTTGAATACTGAAAGATTGGCTTGGAATGTAAACTGCATTATGCAGCCACGTTAGGTAGGCATATGTGCCATTTTATACTCATTATTAGGCTAGTACTTAGGCCTGGAGTTTTGCAGATCAATTGTCTGAAACTAAAGAACGTTTCATGAAACATGGAAGGCGTAACAACAAATGTAACCATAACTGTACATCGTATCACTGCTTGTTATTGTGGACATCTTGGACCAACATTAATACATTTGAACTTTCATAAATATTTTTTTTCAGGCATTACAGATACATAGCCTACGGTCAACAGGTTCAATGGTACTGGGGGTTCCTAGAAAGACACGTCAGGGTTGAGCTTCCATCATGTGCAGTCCAAAGGATCAGAAGTGAGCTTCCAGCCAATGGTCAGTACACTGGATTCAAGTTGCCAGGAGAAAACTCAGGGAACCTTGGTTCAGAAATTCCTCCAGAGACACCTTTCCTATTCTACGATTGTGTAGGATTATCAATCCGTCAGGGTTCCTCAGTGTTGATATATTGAAATTCAAGACTTTTAAATAAGAATGAAATTGTCATTTTCCAGACCCAACATCAACAATGAAAGAAAAGGCACGTTTTGAAGCATTTGGCCATATGTATTGACGTGAACGTGATGTCATGTAATATGTGCATAAGTAAACAGGGATTGACCTTTTTAGGAGCATTTACCTCCCAGACATGTTTGCTTCGTACCTTTAATCTGGAAGCCAAAATATACATTTGTCCAATGATATTTGACAGAAAGTCATCATAAAGATCAATGGAGGCAGCAGAACTCTTGAATGATTAGACTTTGTTTCTTCAGCAGTTGGTTTGTTTTGCAGTCTTTCTTCAGAAACTCAGCAGTACACCCTGTTAATGGTCTTCAATTGTTTTAATGCGTGTGATGCTGTGTTTCACGTTGCGTGTCAGTGTTGTACATGTCGTCGTCATGTGTGAGTAATATTGTTGCATGTGAGTTGCGTCGTGCAGTGTTTCTTGGTTTAAATTACCCTTTATTCTATTTGCTTCTGGATTATTCTAATTTGTCATAACAACGATTGATAGCGATGGACATTTATCTGTTTTGTAGGCTTAAAGCAAAAAATTTCAGGTAAGTTGTTTATCCTTAAACCTCCTTTGATGTCACAAGTTACATTAGTGTAATTTAAGAATGATAATGTCTATGGAAAGTACAGTTTTATTTTTATGTCATATAATACAATGATTGTTGTTAATGTTGGTTTAGTCACAGGCTTGTTCGGATTGTCCAGAATGACTGTTTAGAACTGATATTGAATCAACTTTGTTCAATGATTTAAGATTTGCATTACATTGTGCGAATTTTTGTCTCTGTGACTGTTTAAAATAAACAGCTGTGAGATTTAAACACCCTTTGAAATATAATCTTTTTATTATTATTTTAGGTTTAGTCTTGTACAGGGCCAAGGCCCTTTCACACGACTTTTACAACTTAACCCTGGTCATTGGTAACTTGTCACACCGACACACCAAAGTGTGCACAATTCAATCAATCTCTCCTGTGGCACCAAAACCACGTGTCCCCCGGGGGACTTCCCATAGGATGCAGCCACAAACCGGCGCACGCAACTATATGTACAAGTTACCTCGCAGGTCCCCATTTATACACCTGGGTGAAGAGAGGCAATGGAGATAAACCGCCTTGCCCAAGGACACAACGCAATGATCTGGCCAGGGCTCGAACCTGTAATCCTTAGATCACAAGTCCACTGCCTTAACAACTTGACCACAACGCCCTTATTTTGACCCATCCCATCACCCCAACAAAAATGGTTTTCTTGGAATACAAGAAATATTACTGCCATAACTAACTGACCCAGCATATTCCAGAAATAAATTGGGGCACTGAGGTTTTTCACAAGAAGATGTAACCCATCCCTTCTGAAGCTAACCTCATATAGCTTATTACTACACAATAGGGCAATGAATGATACAGCAAAAACTCTTCGTCTATTGCGACCTCAGTGTAGTAACGCTAACACTAGTACTACTAGTACTAGTGCTCGCCACGCTCACTCCAAAGGATCGCCACTTGTCCCATTGGAGATTTCCTGTTCCCTGATCTGGTCTTCGGAGTTTTTAATGTGGGTTACTTGACAGAAGAACGACTCGTTTATGTCGACATGTTAAATCCCATTTGTTTTATTTCATAAGAAAGGGAGGCATCGTAGTATGCTTCTGTGAAGTTTTCGCTACATACGGAGCTGTATACTGGCTAGGCCCAGTGAAATCAGCCCTGGTGTTTTGCACTAACTTGGTCATAATCGCCTTTTTTCTTATCGTCCTTTCGGCCATTGATGAATGCTAATTGGATGGGTTATGTCATTACAACAGCCCCTGACAACACAATGGACCGACATTTCTCTCAGATATTTTACAATATGTTGTAAAAGAACTTGAAATTTCTAACGATATAGCATAATACAATGGTTGTTCTCTCAGTGGAAATTATGCGTGTATGTGTGACGGTATGATCGTCGCGCATCCGGTACATGCCTGGGCTTGGCACTTGTGTTCCTAATATGACATCATCGTTGTGTTAGTTTGAAATCACATTTTCAGAGTCCTGTTTTCAGATGCGAATATTAAAACGTTAATTTTTAATTAGTCCTTGAGGTTTTAAAGGTGATGAGAATAGTTTTGAACATAGATTTTCTCATAGATTCAGAGGAAGTTACTCTCGAGTAGTTGGATTTTTCATGTTATGGCCTCTTTAAGCTAGGGAGTCGCATATGCACACCCATCCCCACCCTCACATATACATAGCCATCACCATCATGTAAGCTAGGGAGTCACATATGCACACCCATCCCCACCCTCACATATACATAGCCATCACCATCATGTAAGCTAGGGAGTCACATATGCACACCCATCCCCACCCTCACATGTACATAGCCATCACCATCATGTAAGCTAGGGAGTCACATATGCACACCCATCCCCACCCTCACATATACATAGCCATCACCATCATGTTAGCTAGGGAGTCACATATGCACATCCATCCCCACCCTCACATATACATAGCCATCACCATCATGTAAGCTAGGGAGTCACATATGCACATCCATCCCCACCCTCACATATACATAGCCATCACCATCATGTTAGCTAGGGAGTCACATATGCACATCCATCCCCACCCTCACATATACATAGCCATCACCATCATGTAAGCTAGGGAGTCACATATGCACACTCATCCCCACCCTCACATATACATAGCCATCACCATCATGTAAGCTAGGGAGTCACATATGCACACCCATGCCCACCCTCACATGTACATAGCCATCACCATCATGTAAGCTAGGGAGTCACATATGCACACCCATCCCCACCCTCACATGTACATAGCCATCACCATCATGTAAGCTAGGGAGTCACATATGCACATCCATCCCCACCCTCACATATACATAGCCATCACCATCATGTTAGCTAGGGAGTCACATATGCACACCCATCCCCACCCTCACAAATACATAGCCATCGCCATCATGTAAGCTAGGGAGTCACATATGCACATCCATCCCCACCCTCACATATACATAGCCATCACCATCATGTAAGCTAGGGAGTCACATATGCACACCCATCCCCACCCTCACATATACATAGCCATCACCATCATGTAAGCTAGGGAGTCACATATGCACACCCATCCCCACCCTCACATATACATAGCCATCACCATCATGTAAGCTAGGGAGTCACATATGCACACCCATCCCCACCCTCACATATACATAGCCATCACCATCATGTAAGCTAGGGAGTCACATATGCACATCCATCCCCACCCTCACATATACATAGCCATCACCATCATGTAAGCTAGGTAGTCACATATGCACACCCATCCCCACCCTCACATATACATAGCCATCACCATCATGTTAGCTAGGGAGTCACATATGCACATCCATCCCCACCCTCACATATACATAGCCATCACCATCATGTTAGCTAGGGAGTCACATATGCACACCCATCCCCACCATCACATATACATAGCCATCACCATCATGTAAGCTAGGGAGTCACATATGCACACCCATCCCCACCCTCACATATACATAGCCATCACCATCATGTAAGCTAGGGAGTCACATATGCACCCATCCCCACCCTCACATATACGTAGCCATCACCATCATGTAAGCTAGGGAGTCACATATGCACACCCATCCCCACCCTCACATATACATAGCCATCACCATCATGTAAGCTAGGGAGTCACATATGCACACCCATCCCCACCCTCACATATACATAGCCATCACCATCATGTAAGCTAGGGAGTCGCATATGCACACCCATCCCCACCCTCACATATACATAGCCATCACCATCATGTAAGCTAGGGAGTCGCATATGCACACCCATCCCCACCCTCACATGTACATAGCCATCACCATCATGTAAGCTAGGGAGTCACATATGCACACCCATCCCCACCCTCACATATACATAGCCATCACCATCATGTTAGCTAGGGAGTCACATATGCACATCCATCCCCACCCTCACATGTACATAGCCATCACCATCATGTAAGCTAGGGAGTCACATATGCACACCCATCCCCACCCTCACATATATATAGTCATCACCATCATGTAAGCTAGGGAGTCACATATGCACACCCATCCCCACCCTCACATATACATAGCCATCACCATCATGTAAGCTAGGGAGTCACATATGCACACCCATCCCCATCCCCACCCTCACATATACATAGCCATCACCATCATGTAAGCTAGGGAGTCACATATGCACACCCATCCCCACCCTCACATATACATAGCCATCACCATCATGTTAGCTAGGGAGTCACATATGCACACCCATCCCCACCCTCACATATACATAGCCATCACCATCATGTAAGCTAGGGAGTCACATATGCACATCCATCCCCACCCTCACATATATATAGCCATCACCATCATGTTAGCTAGGGAGTCACATATGCACATCCATCCCCACCCTCACATATACATAGCCATCACCATCATGTTAGCTAGGGAGTCACATATGCACATCCATCCCCACCCTCACATATACATAGCCATCACCATCATGTAAGCTAGGGAGTCACATATGCACACCCATCCCCACCCTCACATATACATAGCCATCACCATCATGTTAGCTAGGGAGTCACATATGCACATCCATCCCCACCCTCACATATACATAGCCATCACCATCATGTTAGCTAGGGAGTCACATATGCACATCCATCCCCACCCTCACATATACATAGCCATCACCATCATGTAAGCTAGGGAGTCACATATGCACACCCATCCCCACCCTCACATATACATAGCCATCACCATCACATAGATTCTTTGGCCATCGGCAAGGAATTAAAAAGTACCTATTAATAAGACAACTAGTATTTAGTGGAAATGCTAAATCTATTAAACATACCTTGGTAAAGTTCCACTTGATTCGGCTGCAAAGGAAGACAGGAAAAGTGGTTAATGAAGGTCACTTAAATTAATTAGTTTTGACAGTTCAATGCTTTAATCCTTACATTCCAAACTTCTTTACGAAAACATGAACTACTGTATAACCCATAAACCTATAAACATACAAAACCATTACAAAACATAACAATTATTTTTGAAACCATGAAGCAGCATATAAACCTAGATATTAGATTACATTCTGAATAAGTTACTATTCATATTTAAAACAAATCAATATGCTGTTTGAACTTTGTTAACCAGTTTCAGTTTGTAGACTGTAATCAGTCAAATACTTAAAGACTCAATTCAGATTTACAAGGTTATCTAAACTTTGACCTCTACCAAAGGCCAATATTAGGGTTTAATTTATATATAACCAACAGGTAAGAGTGCTGAGATTATTGTAGTCTACTTTTAACTTAGTGGACTATGTTAGGGGTTTAGAAGCAAGTGTGTTACAAAAGCAATGTGAAAGAATTTCAAAGGCAGTCAGAGGGTTACCTTAATTCTTGAGAAAGGAAAAAACATACAATAGTATTATCAATTTTATCATGTTGTAAGGATACATTGTTCCTAAGGGTTCAAGTGTAAGGGCCTAACTTTGGCTTATTGATTTGTATGTAACTTTGGATATTGAAAGCTAAGAACCAGATATTTCTCTAAGGACAGACTAATATCAGATTTTGTCCACTGCTAGTACCCTCTATGCATCATATCTATCTAACCAAACCTGATGCATCCAAATTTCCCATCTTGAGGTAACGTAAGTTTCAAATTTTTAAAATTTTGACATGGCTTCAAATAATGAATGGTGCGGGCTACTCCATACCTCTCACATTATTCTCATTGACATAATATGGTCCATGGTGGGCCACATTTCAATCAGAATGATGTGGGCTACTCCACACCTCTCACATTATTCTCATTGACATAATATGGTCCATGGTGGGCCACATTTCAATCAGAATGATGTGGGCTATTCCACACCTCTCACATTATACTCATTGACATAATATGGTCCATGGTGGGCCACATTTCAATCAGAATGATGTGGGCTATTCCACACCTCTCACATTATACTTATTGACATAATATGGTCCATGGTGGGCCACATTTCAACCAGAATGATGTGGGCTATTCCACACCTCTCACATTATTCTCATTGACATAATATGGTCCATGGTGGGCCACATTTCAACCAGAATGATGTGGGCTATTCCACACCTCTCACATTATACTTATTGACATAATATGGTCCATGGTGGGCCACATTTCAACCAGAATGATGTGGGCTATTCCACACCTCTCACATTATTCTCATTGACATAATATGGTCCATGGTGGGCCACATTTCAATCAGAATGATGTGGGCTATTCCACACCTCTCACATTATACTCATTGACATAATATGGTCCATGGTGGGCCACATTTCAATCAGAATGATGTGGGCTATTCCACACCTCTCACATTATACTTATTGACATAATATGGTCCATGGTGGGCCACATTTCAATCAGAATGATGTGGGCTATTCCACACCTCTCACATTAAACTTATTGACATAATATGGTCCATGGTGGGTCACATTTCAATCAGAATGATGTGGGCTATTCCACACCTCTCACATTATTCTCATTGACATAATATGGTCCATGGTGGGCCACATTTCAATCAGAATGATGTGGGCTATTCCACACCTCTCACATTATACTTATTGACATAATATGGTCCATGGTGGGTCACATTTCAATCAGAATGATGTGGGCTATTCCACACCTCTCACATTATACTTATTGACATAATATGGTCCATGGTGGGTCACATTTCAATCAGAATGATGTGGGCTATTCCACACCTCTCACATTATACTTATTGACATAATATGGTCCATGGTGGGTCACATTTCAATCAGAATGATGTGGGCTACTCCATACCTCTCACATTATTCTCATTGACATAATATGGTCCATGGTGGGCCACATTTCAATCAGAATGATGTGGGCTATTCCACACCTCTCACATTATACTTATTGACATAATATGGTCCATGGTGGGTCACATTTCAATCAGAATGATGTGGGCTATTCCACACCTCTCACATTATACTTATTGACATAATATGGTCCATGGTGGGTCACATTTCAATCAGAATGATGTGGGCTATTCCACACCTCTCACATTATACTTATTGACATAATATGGTCCATGGTGGGTCACATTTCAATCAGAATGATGTGGGCTACTCCATACCTCTCACATTATTCTCATTGACATAATATGGTCCATGGTGGGTCACATTTCAATCAGAATGATGTGGGCTATTCCACACCTCTCACATTATACTTATTGACATAATATGGTCCATGGTGGGTCACATTTCAATCAGAATGATGTGGGCTATTCCACACCTCTCACATTATACTTATTGACATAATATGGTCCATGGTGGGTCACATTTCAATCAGAATGATGTGGGCTATTCCACACCTCTCACATTATACTTATTGACATGATATGGTCCATGGTGGGTCACATTTCAATCAGAATGATGTGGGCTATTCCACACCTCTCACATTATACTTATTGACATAATATGGTCCATGGTGGGTCACATTTCAATCAGAATGATGTGGGCTACTCCATACCTCTCACATTATTCTCATTGACATAATATGGTCCATGGTGGGCCACATTTCAATCAGAATGATGTGGGCTATTCCACACCTCTCACATTATACTTATTGACATAATATGGTCCATGGTGGGTCACATTTCAATCAGAATGATGTGGGCTATTCCACACCTCTCACATTATACTTATTGACATAATATGGTCCATGGTGGGTCACATTTCAATCAGAATGATGTGGGCTATTCCACACCTCTCACATTATACTTATTGACATAATATGGTCCATGGTGGGTCACATTTCAATCAGAATGATGTGGGCTACTCCATACCTCTCACATTATTCTCATTGACATAATATGGTCCATGGTGGGCCACATTTCAATCAGAATGATGTGGGCTATTCCACACCTCTCACATTATACTCATTGACATAATATGGTCCATGGTGGGCCACATTTCAATCAGAATGATGTGGGCTATTCCACACCTCTCACATTATTCTCATTGACATAATGTATTTCATGGTAGACCAATTCTTGTTCAAGACTTGTTTTGACAAGCTCATAAGATACTAGTCATGAACTCACTTTATTAGTGTTCCTTTCTGTTTGTTCTGCAGAAATTTGTAAAGAGGGTCAGCATTATTTCCATTAACTTCAATTTTAGCAAACAAATCAAAATTGACTCCATACTTGCTGACAACATGATTCTTAATGTCAGAATTACTCCCAGGTTCCTGAAAAAGAGAGAAAGAGTTTAGATGCTTAGGATAACAAACCAATGCAAAAACATTATTGATATATTCAGGTCCAACACTATTCAGAAATGAAAAATTATTGATATATTCAGGTCCAACACCATTCAGAACTGAAAAAGTATTGATATATTCAGGTCCAACACCATTCAGAAATGAATGTATGTTGATATATTCAGATCCAACACCATTCAAAACTGAAAAATTATTGATATATTCAGGTCCTATACCGTTCAGAAATGTTGATATATTCAAATCCAACACCATTCAGAAATGAATGATTGTTGATATATTCAGATCCAACACCATTCAAAACTGAAAGAGTATTGATATATTCAGGTCCAACACCATTCAGAAATGTTGATATATTCAGGTCCATCGTTAAGAAATGAACGATTTTTGATATATTCAGGTCCAACACCATTCAAAACTGAAAAAGTATTGATATATTCAGGTCCAACACCATTCAGAAATGTGGATATATTCAAATCTAACACCATTTAGAAATGAATGTATGTTGATATATTCAGATCCAACACCATTCAGAAATGTTGATATATTCAGATCCCACACCATTCAGAAATGTACAATTATTGATATATTCAGATCCCACACCATTCAGAAATGAACAATTATTGATATATTCAGATCCCACACCATCCAGAAATGAACAATTATTGATATATTCAGGTCCATTGTTCAGAAATGAACGATATTTGATAATTCAGATTCAATTAACTTCAATTTAATTATTCCAGTATGAAAATAAAAATAATTATAGAAAGGAGTACTAAATTACAATATTCGTTCATGCAAAATAAAATTCATGAAGTTCACAAAGGAATTGCAGTTTATGTTAGGATTAGTTAGCTCTCTGGCTGATTGTAAGTTAAGACTCCTTTAACACAGAGGCATACAAGGGCTGATGCTGATCAGCATTAATGTGACCATTTCTTATAAACTCAACTCTAGCAGAGGCATTCACTGTTTCATTCATATATTGATCATCTAGATGAAGAATATTTGAAGTGTACTTTAAAAACCTTAGAATTCTATCCTAATCTGTTTGCAAAATAAAATGATACCAGACTGGTACTGCATAAATGAGATACAGGAGTAATGGACTTTCCTTAGCATCCTAATCTTAGCTAACCCAGAGACAGTATAATATACGATGCACATAACATTTGATATGTGAAGAGACAAGGTAAGTCTGTCATCTATACATAACCCTTAATAGTTGGTTTTTGCAGTGCATTTAACATAGGACCCTGTATAGTCACAATCTGTACGTTTGACGATAGCAGGCCTTCGTGTTTGATATCTATGTTTGCAAAACACATTTCCTTTGATATCCTGAGATTGAGTAATTCCTCTCATGGTGCGTAGAAACTATATCATTTAAGGCCTGTTGATAGTTTACATAGTTGATCCCTGGTAAATGCAGTATCATCAGCATATGTTATGACTGACGGTAATAAATTCATTTGATTTGATTTCATCTGTATATATTGCAAAGAGAATAGCAGTTAGCGGACCTCCCTATGGCAACCAACTTTTAGTTTTGAAATTTCCGCAACCCCCTCGTCCAGTCATGTAGACATTGCTCAAGCCAGCGAATATGCCAAGGCTCATAAATAAATATTGACAAAATCTATTAATAATTGATCTGGCAATACTGTGTTGAAGCACTAGAAAAATCAATGAAAAGTACCTTTCTTACTATTCAATTGTGAAACAATATTGTGGATTAGTACAAGCACAGCATCAATACAGAATACACCTTTTCTATGAGCACAATGCATTTTATCTCCAGTTTGATCTACATCATCCATAAACTGGGGGAGAATA
The DNA here is from genome assembly GCF_037975245.1 of Apostichopus japonicus. Taxonomy (NCBI): domain Eukaryota; kingdom Metazoa; phylum Echinodermata; class Holothuroidea; order Aspidochirotida; family Stichopodidae; genus Apostichopus; species Apostichopus japonicus. The sequence goes on along the minus strand of NC_092562.1, from coordinate 32,324,903 downwards.
ATATTTTGCAAAAGTTCTCTTAAACATTGAGGAATAATTACCTTTTAGATAGGTGATGTTAGACTGCATATCCACAAACAGGGTATTTCACTTCTTAAAATACTTCTTGAAAAATGTAATGGGTGCTAATTCAGGTCCAACACCATCACAAATGAAGGAATGTTGATATACCCACATCCACATTTCACCCGAATGTGTATCAAATGTGAGCAAACATACATATATATTTTATGTTGCATTTTTCTTGAATTCCTTCTGTGCCAATATACAGAGTAATTTAACTGATATGGGGTCAAAGATTAATTCCCTTATAATCTTTGTAATTACCTGGATTGAGTAGACATACTTCTACAACTATTGGCCATTTTAATGTTTTGTCTCACTCCCATCACTACTGGACAATGATTTAGATTGCTTCTTACCTGACTACCAAACTGGTTACATGGGAAGGCAAGAATACGAAGACCTTTTTCCATGTATATTCTGTATAACTCCACCAGTTGGTGATAGTTATTTTCGGTAAACCCTCATTTGGAAGCCACATTCACCACTAGACACACACATCCTCTGTAAAAGGAAAATTTGACAACTGATAGTTATAAATTCTCTCTACGATAAAAACAGTCTTTACTCTTTACACCAGTCTATGCTCTCTACACTATTCTGCATTCTCTACACTAGCCTACTCTCTACACTAGCCTATACTCTACACCAGCCTATACTCTGAACTAGCCTAGATGCTATACACTAGTCTATACTCTACACTAGTGTGTACTCTATACTGGTCTATACTCTACACTAGTCTAAACCTAACACTAGCATACTCTACACTGGCCTAAACTCTACACTAGCCTAAACTCTACACTAGTCTATTCTCTACACTAGTCTATTCTCTACACTAGTTCGTACTCTTCACTAGTCTATAATCTACACTATACTGTATACTCTACACTAGCATATATACCCAACACTAACCTTTTTTTCTACTCTAAGTCTATGTTCTACACTAGTGTGTACTCTACACTAGTGTGTAATCTACACTAGTATGTACTCTACACTAGTATATGCTCTATACTAGTCATATAATCGACACTAGTCTATACTTTACACTAGCCCATACTCTGCACTAGCCTATACCCTACACTAGCCTAGTCTCTACACTAAGTCACGGTCTACATTCTATTCTAGTGTGTACCGTACTCTACATGTGTCTATAATCTATAGTTAGTCTATACTTTACACTAGCCTATACTCTACACTGGTCGATACTCTACACTAGCATATACTCTACACTAGCCTATACTCTATGTACACTAGTCCATACTCTACAATAGAGTGTACTCTACACTAGTCCATGTTCTACACTAGTCTATACTGTACACTAGCCTATAATCTCCACTAGTCTATAGTCTCTACACTAGCCCTTAGAGGACCCAAAATTCAACATGTGCACATTTCTGGGCTGACTTTTCTGTTGGGCAAGCTGGAATGAATTCTCAGTTGAACTAGCAAGATCTTTGACCTCCAAAGGAAAAACTAGAGAGTTCTTATTTTCAGTAAGGTGGATTCTTCCAGGCCTGCATTAGTTTTACAGCGATCAGGTTTACAAGGTTTTTCAGCATTTATATTTTTTCTGCCCTCAAATGACATTTGACCTCTACCAATTAAATAGGGCATTGTTACTTTCCAAGGGGGACCTACATACCGTACGAACTTCATCCAAGCTTAAATTTGTGAGCTATGGAGCATAGAAAGTGTTTAGACTTTGGCCTCTATTGAACTCAAATGACCTTTTCCCTCCATCAATTTGAATAGGGTCATCAATGAGGTACATATAGTTCATCTACTGGTGTAAAAAACACACACACTTCAGCAAAGTCACACAGAAACACACACGACACCACCATTGCAAGCATTCAATACGCCTCAGGCAAGGAATTAACCAATTTGCATCTATGCCAAATAAAATGCTATGAGGATGTGGTTTTGACCTAACAGTAACCATGCAGAATTCCCAGCATTGTTTTGAAGCAGTCATCATTATCCACTGAAATATATATCCCTTTAAGCAGGCAGATAAAATTGAAGAATAACAAAGGGAAATATTTGAAGTATTAATATTTACTTGTATTTCTCCAGCGACACTGGTGCACCATCAATATCATTCACTTCAAATTCGTAAATACTCTCTGCTTTCTTCCACTTATCAGATGAAGAAGCCTACAGGTAGAAAAAAGCAAGATTGATGAAATTATCAATAACTACACTAATTATGTACTAAGATAGTTAAGTGTCCCACAAAACATAAAAATTATCCATGTGTGCCACTCATACACAGTGCTGCAACCTCATAATTTTAATAGAAGCCCCCAAGTCCTAGCACACTACATCCTACAGTAAGTCAATTAGCGTGCCATACTAAACATGTGCATCCCCTAAACAAGCATCTTTCCAAGTCTTAGGATACCACCCAATGTCTTAACATATCAACCAAGTCTTGGATCAGTAGTGCTAAGAATAGAGACAATCCATACTATATATGTTGTTACTAGTAACATAACATACAGTAGTGCTAAGAATAGAAGCAATCCATTGTTACTAGTAAATACTGTACATAACATTTCTCACCATGTTGCAGATTTTCCAGAGGCCTGTCAAGCTATTCACCCACACACTTGGTGATTATGCTTTAACCCAAACCTGGCTTGAATTACACACTGTACTGTATAAACCATACCAAGGTCCAAGGATCACCAACGTATGTACACTGTGGTGTTATCTCAACTCACCTTATCAAAGGTATCAATTAGTTCAATCATTAACCAGTAATCCTTACCAACAGTGTATAGACTTAGGTTTTGAGAAACAATCCTGCTCAAATGGAAAGAGAGGAGAAGTACAGTAAGTGGTACTTTGTACCCTTAACTACAGTAACTATAAATCATGCTGCAATCATGCTGCAATCATGCTGCAATCATGCTGCAATCATGCTGCAATCATGCTGCAATCATGCTGCAATCATGCTGCAATCATGCATTACCAATGATGTCCTTCAAAGATTGACCACCCTTCCTGGTGGTCACCAGTTAATAATCTTCCCCTCACAACTCAACAATGTCCAGTACATTCACATTTTAATTTGCTTTCATGACCCTGTTTACCTAAGAACTTCATGCTTTGATCTCTGTTAGAAACAAGTGTAATCTTAAACTTTGTACATAAAAGCAACATACTAGAACTTATGATCATTCCATTTCATTTTCTTAAGGCTGTTTAAGATATCACAATTAAAGTTTCCAAGGTTTTCAAACCTGACCTCATCGAAAAGTGGTAAATTATGAAAGTGTAATTTTACATGTATGGCTTCTTCAAGTTACGTTTGCAATACATAATAAGTTCAAATTTACACCATTTTAATATGTCAAAAGGCCTCAACCAAAATTGATACAGTTCATACACATTATATTGTTAATCAACAATGGACCTACAGTAAACAGTTTCTGTAAGTTACATAATTAGGTTCTTGGCCTATGTTGTGAAGTCTGCAAGTAGGGAGCAGTAAGCTGAGCTAAGTTACATTAGCTGCATATAAGCTATCAATAGGACATTCTTAAGGGGATTAAAAAGCTAAGCTTAAAAAAAAGCGTGCAACACTTGTAAAGAGGACTAAAGAAAAGCTAGAGATGATGAGAAGAAGGTAGTTTGGGTTTAAGGCAGTTGGGCTGTGGTGTTTGTCAGGAGAGGAGCTGATGCATTAAGGGAGAAAGGAAAGGGAGAAGCTTAGGGTGTTTTAGGAGAGACAAGGGAATGCAGAGACTTGTTCAGTACTGTACATGTAGAGGACAATGTTATGTGATCGTTTTTGGAAGAAGCCAAAAGATTTTTGATGTTACAGTGATGTTACAGTGATGTTATAGTGATGTTACAGTGATGTTATAGTGATGTTACAGTGATGTTACTGTGAAGTTACAGTGATGTTACAGAAATCTAGTGGAGGTTGGAAATGAAGGCTCGATGTTTCTGACATGTAAAGGAAGCAGTGGTGTCTTTGAGGTGATTGAAGGAGGAAATAAAGAGAAGCATGGAATAAGTACAGGCTGTTTGCTTAAGTTATTACCCCAAACTATGTAACAGTATATTATTGCTTTTGAAATGTTCTCATTACCATATCTGCTGACTTCATATGACATGTTTATTTTTATTCAAACATACTAGTACTGTTCTTTGCACCCACTGGACACATAAAGGACTGTACTAATATGATAAATCTACATGTATGTATTCAAATTATTAGATCTGTTTGAGGTTCCCTTCTTGAGGAATTGCTTTCAAGGATTTCACATTTCAACCTCTGGCAGCCTTAAATGACCGTTGCCTTCCAATAAAACCAATAGAGTTCTGGTACTTAGGTATTAAATTGTTGCAAGCTTCCTCTCTGTATCGTATTTAAAAGCTAAACAATCATAACAAGTCAACACACACAGGTGTATGCATGTTTCCCATGAATTCATAAATCACACTCACACAGTCCCCAAAAAATTTAAATCAAAGTTTACTTGTTATAGGAAGACTGGTTTCCGAATTTTCAAAAGCAGCACAGAGAACATTCATTTGATAGAAAACATCCCCTATGGAGAGGGAAGCCATGTAGCATTAGAGACTCCACCTTATAACTAATACCTATTGTCGAGTATGACGATCCTTGATGTAAATTTACTGCAGAGTTTATTCAGGAGTCAATAATAAGGGCGAGAGCAAAAAATCCTTGGGTGGAGTTAGTAAGCCTGCTGACTTACTTTCAGTTAATTGATATGTGTTTTTCTGCACTATTGTTTACTTTAATACTGGGGTAATAACATACTTATCTTTTTTAGCAGGTCATCACATATGTATGTTCTAACTCTCTCAATGGTCTGTCAGACAATTTTGAGGTGATAAAAAGAGTACCTCAATGGAATGACATTAAATATGATTGGCCTGGGTCATAGATTTACCAAGCTTGACCTGTTTAAATGACCTGTGTGACAATGCAAATCTATTTCAAGCATCAGAGCCATCTGTATCGTGTGTTTACAAATTCTATAGTTAAAGTAAAATACATGTTTGGTAGTCCAGTATCTCAATGGATGATTAATGTATTGTCTCTTCAGTAGTTGCCAAGAAGAATTTGCTAAATGGTATCATATGATTCAGTAGGTGGTGCAAATTGAATTGTTTACAGTACTAATGATCATTTGTCAATAAGATATATTGACAATTAACCATATCTCAAATGTAGTACATGGTTTTATTAAACATTGAACCCTGACCATTGAATTAGATAAATTTGAACGAGTTGAATAAGGTAAAATGTCATATCATAACACTATGGACTAGGTCTGTGTATGATAAGTACTGAACAGTGTGCATAAAGGATTAGCATTACTGTACCTTTAATTTCAGCTCTGTTGAACAGAGTGACTGTCAAGTGCATAGACTGTACTCAGAAAGAGTATCTTAGCCTGTAATGGGATTCTTGTGCACACCTATGGTTTGAGCATAAATGTGGAACCTGTACTGTGGGTTTCCCAAACTAAGTGATGCAGTGATATTCATATTCAACCAATCTTTTTGGCAGTACCAGAACTACATTCTATTCAAATATTGTTAATTTCTTTAAGCTAAATATCACAAAACCTCTTCAGCTCTGTGTTCAGGATTTCACTAGGAGCCAAATTAAAAACACGACTCATAATCAGGTAATCCTGGGTCTCAAAGCAAAATATTAACTAAAATGCTTATATATGCACAACATTTACATCAAGGCTATTCGTCCAACATGGGGATGACTAGCAATGTTTACCCCAATAGAGATGCAGGGTACACTATTTCTACATACACAACAGTATTCTCAATCCATATTTAACCAGAGTGAATAACATTGACTGGTACAGTACGCTTTTCCAACAACTTTAACAATTTTCTGTCCTACAACAAACTTGTTTGTACATGGGAAATAAAATGCATGGTGATGAGAATCAACTTTTGTAATTTTAAGATGCTACCTTTAAAGACCTACCACCTCCCTAAAAAATCCCAAATTATGAATGCACAGTTAACAATAACAGGTAAACTGGCAATTTTAAACACAGAATTTGCATATCTCAAGATGCAGTACATGCTCCTTTCAAAATGGAAGTTCATCTTTGTCCAGCTGTCTGATAAATGAGGAAACAAGTCATGCTTTTTGCTCAGCAGCCTAAGGGATAGAAAGGAAGGCTAGCACTCCTTAATGGCCCAGCTTTGAGGTTAATGATATGTGCTTTTGTTATTCCATCAGCAGCCAAGGGAAAAGTATGAATTATAGTCCTTACTCATCTGGATTCTGGATGCTAAATGTATAAAGGCATTCGTCCCATAGCCAGGTGAATACTAAGGGCACTACCACTGTACTTATTTTCTGGTTGCTGTGTGAATTACATGAAGGTGTTTCGCTCATTCCATTGGCTACCGGGTTAATAGGCCATTAGCCCACTAATTAATGTGAAACTGATAATTAGGCCTGTGTCATTGGCTAGGCTAATTTGTGGATGTGCTGTTAGTGTTATAACATAGGGCTTATTTGCTTTTAAACATTTGTCTGTTGTCAAGTAAGCCTTAGTAAGTTTTCATTATTCATTAAGTATTGTTCAAAGTAAAACATTCCATATATAATGTTGAATCTGGACATTGCCAAATTAAATACTGAAACGTTTCTCGAAGAGATTGGAACTCTTTGCTTCCAGAATTGATTTCAATAACGTCTGCTGACTAAGTGAAAACATCTACAGTAGGTACTTAGCAGAGATTTCATATGCAACACATGACTTGGTGATGTCACTTATCATTCTTTGCGAGATGGACACCATCAGCATCGCAGAGTACCGATGTGGATGTACTATGTAGATGTAAAAGAGCATTGATCCACTGAAATTCATTAGGGCTGTTTTAGTCATCGCTGAACCGATCCCGACTATTGTAATTAGCACTACAAACTAGCTTACCTACCATTGTGTAAACTGTTGATGCAGTAACGAAGATAAAGCAGGCACCAGGAAACAATTTACACGCACCCGGTGCTCTGTTCGGCTGATTTTTACAGAGAATTTTAACGCGACGACCAAGTGAGCAACATTCAATCCGTCTTAGGGTCGCGAGCATTATCAGGGCAGTCTACGGTTCGTTAGCATCCATGACAGAAACTAAAAACGTGCATGCGGGACAACGACGATCTTCGCTACGGTAGGAATGTTCCATTAGGAAGATATGTAACATACTGTGTCTAGTATTTATATATGTGTGGTATATGTAGCCTGAGCCTACATGTGGTCAAGAGAGTATGTACGTATGTCCATGCATTCTTCGCAACCACAGAGTTGCAATTTTAGTATACCTCTGTGTATTTCTCTAAAGTACAAAAAGAATAGACGTCATCTTCTTATTTGTTTTACCTATGGACCGCGGAAAGTGCCAACGTGAGGCGCCGTGCACTCAGTCAGAGATGGTCAGTCACTCAGAGACCGTTCACTCAGAGATCGTTGTTCAAATACAAGCAGCCGTCCACTTAGAAATCGCCGTTTAGTTTGAAGCCCCGCCCAATCACGATGTAAAGCGTTCGACACAATTCGACTGTTGTGATAGAAAAGTTCTCGCCCAGTCCATGATAGAAATATGCAAGCTATAGGCTGTCACTCAAATGGACGATATCTGGAACCACCATCTCTGAGGTGACGATCTCAGGAGTAACCATCTCTGAGTGAACGTTCTCTGAATGGACGTCTTCTGAATCACGACCATTTCTCAGTCGCGACGGCTTCTAAATCAAGACCATTGCCGAATGGACGATTCCTGAAAGGTTGGCTGTGTTTCAATTCAACTTTATTTCAACCAACTATGTTCAAAGAATTTACAGTGATGTGTTCACATAAGAGACTTAACACATGATAAATGGTTGATGGGATTACACTAGGAAGCTACTAAAAGCTTGTGTGATGTGAATCCCATTTACAGAGACAATGAAAACATGCCCAGGACTGGAAAAGAACAATACAGTTAAACAGAATAAAAGCTATTGCGAGTCTACAGAAAGGGATGGTGTAATCAGAACTATCTCTGGTGTATGTAACAATGACTACGAGGAGCAAACAAATCGGAGATTGAATTTGGCAATAAATTGTGGCAGGATTGGAACATGAATACAGCTACTTGACGTAGTTTAGTTATATCAAAGACGGTTACGGCGTTGTATTTTTTAATCGGTTTTGAATGATCGAGATATGACTTGTCATCGATTGCATTGGACAAGGAAAGCTTATTGACATGTACAGAACCA